>NC_072733.1:84014922-84135894 GCF_026930045.1 Uloborus diversus
CTTTCATAATTTAAGTTCCAAAAACGCAATTGGGGCATTCCCCCAGAATTTTTCGAAATTAAAATTTTAAACAAGCAGAAGTTAACCGTTTTCAGTAGTTCCATGAGAAATAATTGAATTCGAGAACTCCACCTCAGTGACTTTTTGTTATTGAAGTTCTCAAAATGCAATTTCAAACGATCCTCGCGTTTCGATAGAAGAGATATAAATCCTTAAAATTGCAACTGTTGGTCATCTTTGATGGCGTCAGACGAAGGTATGGGGTTCAGCACCGCCGGAAATGTTTGATATTCAAGTTCAAAAACGAGGTTTTAGAAAAAAAAAATGATAGGGAGAGGAGAAATTTTGTGATCTTTCCTCCCCTAGAAGTTTTTCGATATTGGAGTTTTAAAAACGCGATTTTAGACCTTCTTTAGCAATGCAGGGGAAGATATGGGATTCAATTCAAGTTATCTTTTTCGGCCATGTTTAGAAATAGAAGCTCCAGAACGCAAAATTTTGGACTATCTTCGGTGGCATTAGCTGAAGGTCTCGGGGGCTGATTTTCTCGAAAATTTTTAGAAATTCAGACCGTGAAAATGCCGTTGCAGACGATGTTTTGAGTTATGAAATGAGAGGTTTCTGTGGCCTTCTCACGGAATTTTTTCTTCCCCAATCTCTCTTCGTAGATCCATTTCTGTTTCAGGTCTGACCATACGGATTCGAACTTTAAGGGAGGAGGGCAAGGGAAACTTGTCTGTGTAGAAATTTTTAGGAAGAGAGGGGCATTACTCTTGGGAATGTCTTGACTTGAAGCTGCCTTCCTTACCCACCTTTATTTAAATAAATATCGACGTTTAACTAACATGAGAAAGAAAAAAGAACTAAGGTGGATTTATAAAACCTTTGGTAAATGAACAAATCCTTTTTGTGCAATTTATTACTTGGAACGAAAGATAGATTTAAAAAATTACACGTACTAAAAGGCCAATTTTACGCCGCCTTTGAAATGTCAGAGAAAAGACAGACAAGGGGTAGGGGAGGGAGAAAGAATCGCAGATCGAACGAATTTCCAAAATTTTTTTAAACTTAATTTAAGTCAATCTTTTGTGGAAAAAAATTTAAGGATCTGGATTTTCTCCCAGAGAGTTTTTCGAAATTGACGTCAAACATAGCTAATTTTAGCAAATGAAGGTTTGATGTTTCCCTCCAATTATTTTTCAAAACTGAAATTACTATGAGATAAGCTCCGTGACTTTTGGCATTCGGGAACCCTTCCAGGACATTTTCCAAAATAAAACTTTTGAAAACGCAATTGTATGTCGTTGAAGGAATGCGGAAAATTAAGAGGTTTTTCCTAGAAAATTTTCCATTTTGAACTCTATCTTTGGTGACGTTGGGTAGGGAAAGGAATAGGATTCGATGATTTTTACTGCAAATTGTATTGAATATAAGTATTTAAGACGTAACTTTGCACTATCTTTGCTGATGCTTGGGATTCGACGTCTCGGCTTCGGTTATTGTTTGACTTTGAAGTTTTAGAAATGCAGCATAAGGGTTTGTTTGGTTAGGTCGAAGGGGGCAGGGGCGCAGGGAGGGAATTCGAGAGTCCCCCAAAACGTTTTCGAAGAGCCGGCCTTAAGCTGATTAGAGCAAAAGAGCCCAATGGGGCCCCGCGTTAGCAGGGGTCCCGATCTATTTCTTTTTCTCTCGCAAAAATCAATAAGAAAATAGAAAGTTCAAATGAACTTAACTGATAATAATAATTATATACTTCTGATATTTAAGCTGGGGGTATGAAGCTACTTTCAGTGTGATTAAGGGAGTAGGGGGAGTTCCTTGAAACTTTTTGCATCCCTATTAAAGTAGGCAAACATCTGTCCCTAGAAACCTATCTGAAACTAGTAGTATCAGATAAATTTCCAGAAGAAAAAAATAAAACATACAGCCAGCCTAGGTAGTGGGAAACTAAAGTACAAATTTTTAATGATTATCAGCAATAGGGAAGTATTCGATTTTCTAATTTTATTTTTATATGATAGAGTAACATACATGAACATCATCTGCCAAAAAAATTTTACGATACGACTAAAACTTTTTTTTTAAATATTTTTTTAAAGTTCACGCGCGAGTGACGTCATTTGCTTGTTCACGAAATCAATCCTTTGACTGACTTGACTGCGCACTGCGAGGAGGCGGAGTTGGCTAGGACAAAGAAGTGCTTGGCGATCTTTGGGGGAAGGCGCGGGAAAACAAGAGCCTTCTAACAGCGCGCATAAAAGGGTAGTGAAAATCCTTTGCTGTCTGTAGGGTTTAATGCATTCTGATATTGTTTTTAATTTGATTTTCTTTGTCATGGCTAGTAGAATCAATTACAAGTATTGCTTCGTTCCTGGATGCGTATCTACATCTAAAAAAACTCCTCACAAGCGATTTGTTATTGTTCCGTCAAAGCAGGATCTTCGAAAGAAGTGTTTTCAAGTGTGTTTATTAATTAAAATTTCAAAATATTGCACTGCATTTTAATTAAAAACTATGTCAAGTGAGAAATACAGTTTGAAATATAAGTTTACAACTGTTCATAAATAAATGTTTAATAAGCATATGAGATATTTTTAAAAAAATGCAAGCCAACAAAGGATTATAAACCCTGCACAATAAACTTAAATAGAAAGTAACAGATGCATTACTATTAGCATTTTAATAACAATGCAAAAACTATTAATACTTTCTTTTTAACATTAAAACTATCTTCAAATTTTAACTAATACAAATTGATAATTTAAAAATACATTTTCAGTTTGTCACCTAGAAGCGTTTCTATATTTACAAGACCTTTCTCGCATGTAAAAGTAAGAACTGGAATAGCGCTCTTACATTGTAATTTATATATTCAGATAAAAAAACCATCGACACACAAATGGAAATGATCAATCTTGATAAGGGAAACTAATGCGAATAATATGAACTGCAAATATAGACGGATATGTACGTACAATTTTAAAGAATAACAATGGTGAAACTTTGTTGTCTCACTCCCCGTACTTCTAGGATATTAAATCTCTCGTCCTTTCGAAAAAAGTCAAACACCACAAATGACGTTACTAAAGGAAGGTTATTGGATTGACCTTTCGTGAATCCTAGCTCCATGATGAAAAAAAATGCTGATTAAATGCTTTTAAAAAGCGGAAAAATACAGTCCTATTCACCTCCTGGTAGGCGCAACACGGCATGGAAATGGAGCTCCGATCGGAACATGGAAATGACGTCAGCTGCTGACGTTTTAGGCCACACCTCTTTTTTGCGCATCGCTCTTTAAAAAATTCATAAAAGTCAATCGTTGGTTTTAAAAATCCGGCCATGGTGAATTTTTGTGTTTTGTAAGCCTGTCAACAATGTGCAATAGTTAAAATAGAAATATTTGATAGGTTGATACTTCCTTATTAATACGGGATCTTACTATCACAGTGGCAATGCGGAAACTTACCCCCGAGACTACAAAATTTCAGGAATCTCCAAAGCGATCTTTATAATTTATTTCATTTATATATTTACACTTTTTTTTTTAACTTTCTTTATTTGTGTTGATAAAAAAATCTTAGAACTCAGCAGCAATGACAATTTTTTTAATACACAATTAACACTAATAGGCCACTGCCAATAGCTTTGAAAATGGTAAAAACTCGAAAAAATTTAGAACAGGATAAAACCAGTTCGAAAGGTAAGAAAATCTAATAACATTAATAGGAAAAATAAAATACGGGCGAGCTGAGTTCGGGAAGGGGGGGTGTAGGGGGGGGGGGGAAACGGTTTATCACGATTTCAGGAAAAACTAAGAGTCCTATCGAAAAAAACTGAATTACAAAGTTGTTGGTAATAAAAAGATCTACAACTTTTGTATTTGCACTTTTTTTACATAACTTCAAAATTTATGCGAAAAATTCAGAAAACCGACTTTTTGGTTTTTTATTTTTATCTCCCACAAAAAAAAATTCTTTTTTCACTAAATTTAATGAAAAGTTACTTTATTATGTCTCAAATACACTGTAATTTTTTGGATATAAAATATTTATTTTTTCTCCTTATTTGGATTCAGTAGTAAAAAAGCATCAGAATTTTCAATCAAAAAATCTCACGTCAAAATATCTGATTTTTTTAAAAAATCGGAGCAAGTTTTTTTTTTGGAATCTCTTTTTTTTAATGGTATAAAAAACAATATACAATACTATGGAAACTTTAAGCAAAAAATGAAGAAAATAAAAAAAACTCGAATTTGAAAAAAAAAAAAAAAAAAAAAAATCCTCACTATGTAAAATTTTAAGCTATTTATTAAAATTTGCACTTTACTTACACAAAAAAATGAAATTTTCCATGTTACATTGACACAAACCGAAAATAAAAATATACTACAATAATTAAAAATCAAGCTTCAGCATGCGTTTGTTTTACCCTTCTCATCCACCATTAGACGGTGACTGCAGTCTATGTTCAAATTGTTACGGTTCTGAAAAATGCGCCAATGTGGAAGTAAAAACCTACGAGGAAGTTAATGATTTAGATGAAATTGGGGATGAAGAACTAATGCAGACTGGAAAAAATATAGGAGACGAAAATGATGATGGTCTAGAAAATTTCGAAGATCTACTGGAATCAAGAACAATAGTTGAGCATAACGATGAAGAAAAGCCATCAAAGAAGCGGAAACTAATGGATAAGTAAAGGACGTGATTATAGTTAACAATTAAATATTGATACATATAACAAGATAATAAAGCGTTTTGTTAAAATGAATGAAGTATTTTTTAAACGAAATAAATGTTATATACCTTTTTTGTGTAATTCAAGTGCAAATTTTAATAAGTAGCCTAAAATTTTGCATAGTGATGATTTTTTTTTTTTTTCAAATTCGAGTTTTTTTATTTTCTTAATTTTTTGCGAAAAGTTTCCATAGTATTGTGTATTGTTTTCTATACCATTAAAAAGTAGAGATTCCAACAAAAAAAAATCTTGCTCCGATTTTTTTAAAAAATCAGATATTTTGACGTGAGATTTTTTGATTGAAAATTCTGATGCTTTTTTACTACTGAATGAAAATAAGGAGAAAAAATAAATATTTTAAATCCAAAAAATTACAGTGTATTTGGGACATAATAAGGTAACTTTTCATTAAATTTAGTGAAAAAAATTTTTTTTTGTGGGAGATAAAAGTAAAAAAACAAAAAGTCAGATTTTTGAATTTCCCGCATAAATTTTGAGGTTATGTAAAAAAAGTGCAAATACAAAAGTAGTTGAATCTTCAAGCCCAAAAAATTTCTTGGGGCAGCCACCAAACCCTGACATATCTCCTAACGTGATTGAAGATGCGTTTTTAAAATTCCATTTCAAAAAAATCAGGAGGAGGCTACTCAAATGCCCAACCTTACCTCAACTTTATCACAAAAAACTGACTAAAATTACATCATCCAATTTCAGTTTTAAATTATTTCCAAGGAAGGAAAATTCACAAATTTCACCACCCTCCTCCCTTTCTTCTCTTCTAACGTCTCCAAAGCAGGGGCGTGCACAGAAATTTTCGGACCGTCACAAATGACTTTCCGGGCCTCCCTTCCATATTGTTTACCCCTATATTTCACCCTAGTTTAAAAAATATTGGACCCCCTTCAGACCCGGGCCAACAGGTGTCCCATCTCTCGCCCCCTCCCCCCGTGCACGCCCCTGCTCCAAAGGCAGCCTAAAATAATATTTTTAAGATTTAAATTTCAAAATATTTTCTGGTAAAGGTCTCTGAAACCTTTTTCCTAACTAATGATCCCTTTCTTTAGAATCAGCACGATAGCTTAAAATTTCCGTCTTAGAAAATACTACTACGAGAGAACTCTCGAACCCTTCTTTCTCATGGATAGCATAAAATTGATTTCAGTTTCGAAAAAAATTAAGGGAAGAATCTCTTCCCTTTTCCTCCATCGTTTCCAAACAGAGCCTAAAATTGAGTTTTTAACGCTTCAATATTGAAAAATTTTCGAAGAGTCACTGAATCCCCTAACGTCACCAATGATAGTTTAAAATTGCGTTTAAAAGCCCTCGATAGGAGATCACCAAATTCCTTTCATCTCTATTTTCATCAACATCACCTTGAGATTAAAATTTCGGAAAAATTTCTGAGAGGAGCCCTCAATTCCCTAGTACAGTCGACGCTCATTATAACGACCACACATTATAAAGACCGTCCCATTATAACGACCAGTGGTAAAAGTCCCAACTTTGTTCCTATAAACTCTATGTTAATTTGCTTTCGTTATAACGACCGTTCTGTATCGTCTAATCCAATACAGCGACCTAATCAGCGGACGCTATTTCTTGTGTTCTTTCCAAAAAACAAATTTGTAGCATAAAATGACATTGATTATTGTTTACGGACATCTGCCTGAAGTTTTAAATGTCAAATCCAACTTTAAGTGGGGGTGACTACCGTTCACCACAACTAGCACAGAAAAAATAATGGGAAGAAAAATCGAGAAAATGTTAGATTCCTAAGAAAAGGGAGTTGACAGATGTATTGGTAGTTTGGTGTTTGAATCTACTATTTTTAAAGATTTGGGGTTCTCGATGGACTTTTAAATGTTTCTTTGGAGAGCAAGAGAAACACAATTTATCACCTATATCTGAAACAGAAAATAATGTTTTGCAAAAATCACGTCTGCTAAAAAGGCAGACCTCTGTTTCGGGTTTTATCTTCAGAAATTGTTGTGGTAGTAGTAGTAGTAGTAGTAGTAGTAGTAGCATATTTGAAAGTGTGTAACATTTTCCTCCCTATATTTTCTACTTTAAAACTTGTTTAATATTCTGTCATAATATTTTGCACACGACTTTTCCAAAAATTCCTATGATAAAAAAAAATTTGGGCATTTACTTGGGCGTGCATGATGACGGTGTACATTTTTTAAATTTATAACTCTTATAACGACCACTCGTTATAAAGACCTCTTTCTCTAGGACGGAGATGGTCGTTATATCGAGCGTCGACTATATTACCAAAATTAATCTAAACTTATCTTAAATTTTAAAAATAATTCGGTAGGCGGGGAACCTCCGCCTTACTCCTTTCCCTTCATTTTACACAAAATTGTCCAAATTTGCGATTTTAGACGTCATCTTTGAAGACTCTTCCGGGAACCGTGGGTGGTTTATCTGACCTCTAACGCCCCCCCCCCCCCTCAACCCTTGTCTCCGTACCAAAACTACTTGTTTTTAAAACTTCAATTTCGAAAAATTTCCTGAGAAGAGAGCCCCCGTTCCCTGCAATTCCGTTCCACTTCTGACATCCCAAAGACGGCTGATTTTTTGCATATACTCTAAAATTCCTTTTTTTGAACTGATAAATTTTGGTGCATTTTCTTTTCCCGTCTAAGCTGTAAATTGCGTAGGCGGCTCGTACGAGAGGGGGGGGGGAGGCAACCGCCCGCTCACTTTCAATGGTGAAGAGAATTGCCCTGTCACTTCTGATTTTCTCAAAGTTGCACAATGATGATCGATACAAAAATGATTTTTTATGGGTGGATTGATTTATTCCATGAAAATAAAATTCTAGCTAAATGGATTTTTCTAGCGTTTTTTTCAAGATAATCGAACTTTGAATTGGAAGAAGAAAGTCTACGGGGGGCCATCCATCCCGGTTTTGGAGGCCACATTCCACATTTTTTGGAATTAATTTAATCAGTTATGTTAAAATACCACAATATAGTCCAATTTTGCAAAAAAAAAAAAAAAAAAAAAAAGGAACAAGAAATCAGCAGCCGGGGCGCGTTCCGTAACCCCCGCACTTCTTTTCACCCCCCCCTCCTTTCTCGTGCACCAAACGCATGTGATTGAGCATAAATATTCTCAGAGCTATTTTTCTTACGTTCTTAAAATTAACATTTATTTTTGTGGTCATTCATCCATTCATTTCTTTAATAATAATAATCTTTATACATTAATAGGCAAGCTGTTTTCTTTCGGTACCGATTTCTCTTCTGTTTGTGAACCGATTTCCTTCATTCTTTTTTTGTTCGGTAGCTATTGCCGAGTTTTAGTGTCATGAATAAAAATTTTTTAAATCGAACGCTAAATTAACGGATATATTAATAAAAAAACGCATTTTCGTCCTAAATGGCTCTTTCTACGCGAACGGATGGTCAATTTTTTTCGAATTTGATATGGTTGGAAAGTTCCTTAAAAACACTCCTAACGAAAAAATTGTCAGGGCGCCCAAAGTCCAATAACCTAAATCCACTAGAAAAAAATTATAGGCGTTTTTCAGTTAGCGGAACTCAAAATTTTTAATTTTATCCCTTTTCCATTGTTGAAATTCATTGTTGGAAGCGTAAAACATTAAGTTTTAATTCATTTTTTAAACCGCTTTTCCTACACGAAAAATGTATTTTAATGCTTCGAGTTTGGTATGGTTAGAAAACTCGCGAAAACTGCTTTAAAACACGTTCTACCTGGTTTAACTCGAAGCCCGCTATGTTGGCTAGAAACAGCGCTAGAAGCAATTAAAAGTTAGTAAAAATTCATTTTTATTTGCTTTTTCACGCGACATAGTTAGCGTGAAGAAATTGCTGGATAATATTGTGGTGTTGCCAATTCTCACCAATAAAGAAATGGAATACTTGCATTTGTTTTTATTATTGAGGCTTTTTGGGTAACTACCGGCATTTAAAATATTTTCATTTTGATTATGTTTTCGCGATTTTAATATTTAAATAAATTATTTTACGGAGTGAGGGACGACTTTCAGTTCCAGCTCCCAATAATACCTGCATTTGCTGTCACCACAAACAGATCTCAAGTTGAAACTTTTGATAAAATTGGCTTATTATTATGACGTCCAGTGCTTTCGCATGGACAATTATATTTTGCCATAAGTCGAGTTCGTTCATTTGACTGTTGGAAACTTTTATATTTAACGGCAAGATCATGCCTACTTTTACAAAAAATATTATTTGTACAGAAGTTTTACGTATTAAGGGAGATTTGCGGCATCATTTCATTCAGAACAACTTCCATAATTGTGAAATTGGCGATTTTTATCCATTTTGGCACCACTGCCAGGACGAGAATTTGCAAGGAACTGACTATGAATGAAGTCCCTCTTTAAGGTAGAGTTCATTAAATTCTAACCGTTCATGACAAGGCGGAGGAAATAAATGACAAGAGGAACATACAATGGGAAGAATGGGACATCCAGTTTTTTTTTTTTTTTTTTTTTTTTTTTTTTTTTTTTTTAAGAACGTTTATGAAAAAGAGTGATATGTGGCAAAGGGAAGAGAAGTTATGGTAAAGTGTGAAACTTTGCGACAAAGGAGAGAGAGATCAAAAGTTTTGAAAGTGCATTTGACAGTTTTCCCCTAAACCGTAAACAAATCACAAACACGATTTTTTTTTAAAATTACACTATTATTGCGACATCCAATGTTTTCGAATGGACAATTTTGCAATGTAGCAAGTAGGATTCCTTCATTTTACTGTTTAGAATTTAATTATTCTAACGGCAGAAGTCAAGGCAACTTACTCAATAATATGAAACTTAATAGAAGAAGCATTTGTGCATGCAGAAGTTTTACGTATAATCTGAGTTTTGCAATATCACTTCATTCGCGAAGATTTCGATAATTGTTAAATTGGCGGGCGCTCTTCATCTATTGACGTCAAATTTTTGGCACCAATTGCAGCTCGAGAAATGCTTTTACTTTGCATACGAAAACAAAGAGTAGGGAAATATATATTTGCATACGGTTGCCACAAAATACTGATTGTCCACGAATAAAGTCCCGCTTTAAGGTGGGGCTCACGAAATAGTAACAGTTGGTGACAAGGGAGAGGAAAGACATGAAAAGAGGAGCATACAATAGGGAGAACGTGACAACAAGCCTTTTTTTAATAGGAACGTTTATGAAAAACAAAGGGAAGACAAAGGGAAGAGCGGGTATAGTGAAGTGCAAAACATTGTGATAAAGGGGGGGGGGAGAAGGTCGAAATTGTTGAAAAGTGTGACATCAGTTATGCACCGCCCTTAACCATAAACAAATCACAAAGTCGACCTTTTTAAAAAATTGTACTATTATTACGACGCCCAGTGTTTTTGAATAGACAGTTATATGTTGACACGAGTTTTGTTCATTTGATACGTGGGAATTTGTATTTCTAATGACGAAGAAGCAACTTACTCAATAATAGTAGAAGTTTTGTAAGTAACATTGTTCACACAGAAGTTTTATGTATAAATTGAGTTTTGACACTGAATTTTATACGGGAAGATTTCGAAAATTGGATAATTGGTGATTTTTATCCATTGCCTTCATTTTTTTTTGTTTCCAATGCCAGCGCGAAAAATGTTTTTCCTTTGCATACGTAAACAAAGACTAGGGAAATATTTATTTGCATAGGCACAAAGCAACATGATATCCAAAATACAATTATTCAAGTCAGCAATTTGTCTACCACACTAATTTCTCAATGGGGTTGTTTCCTTCAATCAAAAGTACTACTTTTAGTCACTGAAATAGACAGAATAAGAAAAAAAAATGTTGAGCCAGAAAAAAACTTTTATTTTCTCAACAGTTGTTTTGTTAAAACTTTTTTGAATGTCCAATTTTGGAAATAAGGCGTGATCTTTATGACGTTATAAGTGATGTACATTGGCGCGCGACTCCATAGCCACGCTAAATATTTACGGTTTGCTATCAACCGCGTTTCCGATTTATGATAATTTGCGCTGTGCGCTCAAGGCATCAATGGTGGCTTTTTATCGCTTTTGGTGCCAAAAAATTAATTTCAATCTGCGCACCGATTAAAATAGTTGTTAAAAAATATTACATTTTTTCAAATGATTTAAAAAACGGTTAAAATCTTTGTTTTTAAGCATCCTCTTTCAGTAAAAAATACTTTGAAAATTTCAGAAACGACCCTATTACCGAAATATCCCCTTTCATCCTTTTTTTTTTTTTTTGAGATTAATAGATAAAAAGCAAAATTTGAATAAATTATTACTTTAGTATTGTGTGTCCCTATAAAAATTTTATGTTTTCAGATATGCAGTAAACATGAGTAAGAGTAGAAATAAAAATGTTGGAAATAGTTAAATTCATACAAGTTTTCTCAAACATACATTTTTGAATATGGTTGAATTTCGGCCACTGGGCGAACACTAGTAATAATAAAAAGATGCAAAAATCAAATGTGATGTAGAAATTTGAAGGAAGACAGACAATTGCGGCAGTTTCGAATCCTTGCCCGAATCAGAAAAATCTTTCGGCACTTCTAGAATTTGTATCACCGTTCTGTAAAGGGCCCCGTCATATTTCTCTAATCGGGCCCCGCATCTGCTAAGGCCGGCTCTGCGTTTTCGAAACTTAGTCAAAGTTAGACTATCTTTAGAAAGGAAGAATTCGATTGCTCACTTTCTGAAATTTTTAAATTCTTCTTTTCTCATATACTTTTAAAATTTTTCAGTTTTCCGTGTTGATTTTAAAAAATTCAGTGGGGGGGGGGCGCAGTTTTTTCAAAATTGAAGTTTAGAAAATTAAATTTTAGGCTAATTTTAGAAACACGGGGAGGAGGATTTGGAGATCTCCATCGGAAAGTTTTCCAAATTGGAATATTAACGACGCAATTTCAGGGTATCTTTGCTACACAATCCTTTCTGACAAATTTCAGTTTTAAAAACTAAATTTCAGGCTACATGTTGGGACGTTTGGTTAGAACCTGTGTCACCGACTAGGGCGGCAGATTTTAGGGGCGGCAAATTTCAGGATGGCAAAATCTAAAGAAAAAAGGAGAAGAAAAAAAATAAAGTTTGGTCCTTCGTTTTTTTTTTTTTTTTTTTTTTTTGCAGCTCAAAATGTAGCGGTGAGCGATGCTCATGGGGTGGCATTTGTCAACATCGCCTGGAGTGACAAAAGTACTAGAGCAGGCTCTGCGGGGGCAAGAGCTTCGGCATGCTCTCCCTAGATTCTGCTCTGGATTGCGTCCGTATTCAGTTTTTATTTGAAACATTTATACTTTTATTAAATTGGATTATTTTCATTCATTGTGGCTTCAAAAAATATAGTTTTGACGATTGCAGTCAAAATGAAAAAGATGAAGAAAGGGGCGCCGTAAGAGGAGGGCGCACCGGGATTCGTCCCGGCGTCCCGGTAGGCCAGCACGGGCCTGGATATCATATACAACTGAAGAAATATCTAAGGAATTCCGAGTAGCTGTTCAAGGACCTGAAGCTATCACGGTAATCCTGTCGGCGTTCTTTTTCCAGTTACAGTATAACCTGTGAAGTTGACCACCTGTCTATGTTGACCTCTTTTGTCAGGAACGGAATTAGTCCTATCTCATATAATAAAGGAAAACCTCTGTAACTTGACCACCTCTCTATCTTGACCACCTGTCTATCTTGACCACTAATGTACGCCAAATTTGGTTTGAAATATTGTATAAAACCCTTTGTAAGTTGGACCACTTGGTTTATTTTTTTAAACTTTATTCAGCAAATTATTTTATTTTATTATTTCTTTCTTTATTTATTATTATTAGTAGTAGTATTTCAATTTTTTTTTTTTTTTTGGCTAGCTTTCCAAAAATGTTTTTAATGCTTTGATGGGAGACTAGCATTTTACTAACTAAACAGCAAATTAAAGCTTATGCTGCTCTTTATTCTCCAAACTTGTTTTTCATTTGTTATTCTATTTGAGATAGCTTTTTAAACTCTGTTCAATGAAAATAGTTGTCAGTAGAAAAGTTCAAAGTCTTTTCTTTCAGTTGCAATATGTTGTAGCAACACAGAAATTTTGCTAAAAAGAGCAGGCCCGGATCTATACATTTTGGGCCCCCCTGCAACAAAATATGTAGGACCCCTCCCTTGTGGCCAGCAGTGTAAAGTGAATGAGTCTTAGTGCTAGTTTTTTTCTATTTTTTTCTTCAATTTCTAGGGCCGTTAGCCCCTTTAAGGACACGGGCCCATCGCTCTGCGGGTACGCAGATCTGGGCCTGCTAATGAGTAAAGTTGCATGTTTTTGGTGCAAGAGATTAAGAGATAGGACATTTTAATTTTGCCTTTATGAACTGGGAGAGTTGCGCTTATTGCTCTTTGTGCTATAAGTTGTACAAAAAAGGCTTGAAAAAGAAAGTTAGTTGAACTTGAGATTAATAAAGGGTATGAAATATTATATTAAAATTAATTGAAAATGGAGAAAGCCATAGAAAATTAGCCGGCACATATGGAATTTCTAAAACTACAGTGTCTAACATAGTTAAGAACAAGGAAAAAAATAACAAAATTATTTGAGTAGTATTGTTAATTATTGTTTCACTTTCAATAATTTTAAACAATGAAAATGAGTTGAACATAAAGAATACGGGTGAATTACTCAAAAAATGAATACTTGGTGCTAGAAATGACAAAAAAAAAAAAAAAAAAAAAAAAAAAAAAAAACATAACCGCCCTTTATAAGTTGACCGTCTGTCTAAGTTGACCACCAAAGTACTGCACCGCGAGTGGTCAACTTACACAGGTTTCACTGTACATCTGGATGTAGCTTTGTATCCCAGTGAATAACTACAAAATCTAAATTTAAATTCATGAAATTTAATCTTACCTCTTCAAGATTTTCTTTTGCTCTCTTAAGGAATGTACGATTGATCACTAGGTCATTTGGATTTAAATTTATTGCATCTACATAGGCTGTAAATAAATGAACAACATCTTTATCCCTAATATGGCATTTGTCTAACAGTGATAAAAGGCGAGCAGATATCAATAGTTGTCAAGCTTTTCTGCATTGTGGTAGACTAGCTGTAGAAAACAAAAGTTCAACAGGTCAGGATAGATACCCATTTCGATTTCTAAATCTTTTGAATCGCAAGAATTTGATGATAATAAAGGACTATGTACTAAAATAGAAGGAAATTAATTTAAAGTATAGATTTCTACATTGTTCCGATTTGGATATTTTTTTTTAAATTAGGATTTTTCGAAATTTGTATTTTAAAAATTAAAAATTGCATAAGAATTTGGTATGTTTATAACTAAAGAACAGCGAATTAAAATATAATTGCAATTACTTATATTTATAGCATTGAAAACTTGCGACTCTATTTGCCACACCTATTACATACACAGGGAATTATGTTAATCAACACCCCCAAAGCCTGGAGAAGGCAATTTGTTGTTGTCAAAGATCGTTCATTAATGGCCTAGGCCATTCATTGATGGCCTATAGAATTCCTTGTGTCCATCTTAATGGGAAGAAACGTTCCCCTGCCGCTTGGTTGGAACAAGCGCAGAAGAGCGGTACGCTTGACCCAAAGCCATTGGTGTACATTTTATTCTCTGTAACATGTTAAATTTTACAGAATGAAAGTGAGATAATGGTCGATCTGGAAGTAGCAGCACTTATTGAGGTTCAAAATTACTTTAAATATAAAACGTTAGAATATTTTTACATAAAAATAAGAAAATCCGCAATTTTTTCTTCGAAACTCAAAGAAGGGGTCCCTAGGGGCCCGTGTTTATATTCATGAATTGACTTTAAATTTTGAAAGGATCATTTATTTGTAAAATGGAACAATTTGAGGGGGCGTCGCGTAAACTATCTGCAACTTCAAAAATAAGGACTGTGATATATATATATATATATCACAGTATATACAAGTAGAGAGAGTAAATATTTCACACAGAATAATTATTTGACTGTTTGACTCCAGAAAAAAAATAACATACTAACTCGCATTGACACATTTTATATTATAAAAACACAATACAAAATCCCCCCCCCCCCGGTTGGCAAGTCAGAATATTTTATCAGCTAAAAGTTTATTACTGATAGAAGTTTTTTTTTTTTTGTATATATTCATTGACCGCCTTGTTTATATTTTTTTAAGTTCTTCTCATTCCTAACATCTTCCGTAAATTCATTAAACAGTCGCAGTGCCAAGAAAAAGAATTGCTTTTTAATAATCGTTTTATTTGGTTTCATAACTTTATAATGTTTACTTGAAATTCGAGTATTATACTGTTTTTCATTCATTTCAAACCAGTTATTGTTGTTATGTAAAAAAATACAATATTCTTTGTGCATATATTTCTCTGATATTATAGATTTTCTTTGATTCTTGAAAAAAAAGTATCGCTTTTATTAAATTCATGATTAGATCCATAAATTATTTTCAAAATTTTTGCTTAAGTTTTATTTAAATTGGTAAGCTTTGTTTCATTATCACCACCCCATGCACAAATACCATACGTAATTATTGAGTTTATCCAGGCATAAAATAAACATCTAAGAAACTTTTTCCCAACTATATTTCTCAATAAATAAAGCCAATGTATTCTACCTCTTAGTTTCTTAACAAGTTTATCAATATGGCATTTCCATATTAAATTTTCACTAAAAGTTATACCCAAATAATTTATATTTTCAACTCTTTCTGTGGTAGGGCAGTTACAGTTATTTGTGCAATCGCATGTCGGTTCGTGATATATTATGCCCAAATCAATTTTATTAGTTTCTTTCTTTCTTAAATTAAACTTTGTATATTTTGTTTTATTTATATTAAGAGGTAACATATTGTCAGTTAACCATTTATTTATAGCAGTTAAATCAAGTTCTATTTGGTTCTTTACACCATCAATGCTCTTTGCACAATATGATAATGTTGCACTCTCAGAAATGGACTTTCAAATTAGATGAAATTTTCCTCTTTTTTGACGAAATCGCTTCCAGGGTTATGCTCCGAGCGAACATTTCGTCAAATTGAGGAAACTGCTTTCGTCTCTGGTTTGAAGATGCGAATTTCGTCAAATGTAACGAAATATTTCTTCATTCTAGTTTCGTCAAATCGACAATCATTTTCGTAGTTTTGAGAGTATTAGTTTCGTCAAATTAATTTCGTCATATTTGAGCATGTTAATTTTGTAATTTTTTGAGTTTATTTCCTTTTTTTTTTTCTTTTTTGAGCTGATTAGTTTTCTTTCTTTCTTTTTTCTTTTTTAGAATACAGACGAACCTCATTAATTTGAACACGCTTAAAAAGAATTACTTCTAAAACGGACTTTTTTGTAATCCCTGTCCCGTTGTTTATTGTTTTTCGGATAAAACGAATTCTGTTTAGAATAATCGATTTTAATGATCCATTAAAGTTCGTTTTAATGAGGTTCGACTGTATTTTATAAAATTTAGTCAAATCTTTACTTAAGAATCCTACCACCATAATTTCCCACTTTGATGCGAATAGTCACGCTCACAGGCCCGTCATTTACGGGGGTCATTCATGGGGTTTGACCTCCCCCCCCCCCTTTATTTTTGAACATTTATGTCTTTACGTACTAAAAAGGCTGTGGTTTTAGCTGGTTTCCTATAAATTTTTGAAAAGTATACACCTTCTTCCACAATAGGGAAGTTGCAACCTATTAAATGTTCATATTTTGACTATTAGATATTGTTAATTGATCCTCAAAACTAAAAAATTCACCATCACCGAATTTTAAAACACCGCGATTGATTTTTAATGAATTTTTAAAAATCCACGCGCAAAAGTGCGTCCTTCTGAAACATCACGAGCTTACGTCACAGGGCACTAAAGGGCAGCCTTCCGCCGAAGATCCCTTGTTTTCGCTACGGACATTTTGAGCGCGCTGATATTTTTATTTTTTAAGAAATTAAATAATCCTTTTGAACACACTATGGAGGCCGGATTCGTTAAAGCAATCTTATAATCTTCCTCAAGTAACATCAATGATGGTATTCGAATATTTCCGAGAGGATGAGAGGTTTAATGTTCCATAAAAGCGAGGAGTTAAATGCGAGGAGGTAAGCCTTACGTCTTACGTTTCGTCTTCGAAGTCAACTGCACGTCCTTCGGCTTCTCCCGCGGCGGAAGAGCGTATGACGTCACTTCCTGTGTCATTTGACGTCATAATCGCTTGAACTTTAAAAATTAATTAAAAAAATAATACTTATTGTATCGCAAAAAATGTTTTCACCTATGATGTTCATACATGCTACTTTATCATATAAAAATAAAATTGAAAAATGGAAAACTTCCTTTTTGTAAAAAAATCGAAATAACGGGTCTGGATCCCCCCCCCCCCGTCTAAAGCAAAAGGCAAGTATTTGCTGAAAAGAGAGACACATAAAAGATGTTGTTAAACAAATTTTTATTAATGTAAAAATACAAGCAGACTATTTCTTTAAAATGTAAAACTAATTATTGCAGATTCAAGTTAAAAAACAATGTGAAATGATATCGGGGAATAAGGGCTTGGCGATGCATTGATACATCGCAAAAAACACCGGTGCACCGGTACACCCTATATCATTACACCGGTTTAGAATAAAAACCTCTAAACCGATAGATCGGTGTGCTCCACCAGTTTGCTTACATCCAAGCTTTTTTCTTTATCCAAGCCAAAAAAAAAAAAAAAACATGGGGTTTTCCTGTAAAAAAAATCTAGTTTTTGTCGGGTCTTTTCCAAATTTGGCACAGAGGTTCATTCTTTGATGCTCAGGAATACTCACTGGGCAGTTTTCGTCCCGCTATGGAGGGGGGGGGGGAGAGCAACCCTCTGGGGGGTTCTCCTTATAAAAACCAAGTTTTCGTCGGATTTTTTCCAAATTTGGCACAGAGGTCGTCTGAAGCTCCGGAATTCAAAGGGTAGTTATCGTCCCTCCATTGGGGCGGAGGAGGGAACCCCATGGGGTGCTGCTCCTTATAAAAACCACGTTTTTTTCGAATCTTTACCAAATTTTACGCAGAGGTCTTTTGATGCTCAGGAATTCAAGCAAGATAGTTTTTGTTCTTCTATGGGGGGGGGGGGGCAACCCCGGGCAACCCCACTGGTGTTATTCTTGTAAAAACCAAGTTTTTGTGAGATCTTTTCTAAGTTTGGCACAGAACTTCTTTGATGCTCAGGAATTCTCATTGAGTAGTTTTCGTCCAGCTGTTTTTTTTTTTTTTCAAAAACCAGTTTTTGTGGAATCTTTTCCGAATTTGGCACAGAGGTCCTTTGATGCTCGGGAATTCACGCAAGACAGTTTTAGTCCCTCTGTGGGGGGGGGGGGCAACGCCCATGGGGGTTCTTCTTATAAAAACCAAGTTTTTGTTGGATTTTTTCTAAATTTGGCACAGAGATCGTTTGATGCTTGGGAATTCAAAGGGTAGTTATTGTCCCTCTATGGAAGGGGGGGGGGAACTTCCATGGGGGTGCTCCTTATAAAAACCACGTTTCTGTCGATTCTTTTCCAAATTTTACACAGAGGTCTTTTGATGCTCGGGAATTCAAGCAGGGTAGTTTTCCTTCCTCTATGGGGAGAGGGGGAACCCCCATTGCGGTTCTCCTTATAAAAAACAAGATTTTGTGGCATCTTTTCTAAATTTGGCACAGAACTTCTTTGATGCTCAGGAATTCTCATTGAGTAGTTTTCGTCCAGCTATTGAGGTCTGTTTTTTTTTTTTTTTTTTTCAAAAACCAGCTTTTATAAGATCTTTTCCAAATTCGGCACAGAATTCCTTTGATGCTTGAGAATTCCCCCGTTTTATTCCCGCTATGCAGGGGGAATGGGGAATCCCCAACGTGGGTTTTCGTCGGATCTATTCCAAATTTGGTACATTTGTCCTTTGATGTTCGTGAATTCCCATAGGGTAGTTTTTGTGCCAAATTTGGGAAAGATCTGACAAAAGCTTGGATTTTTGCATGGAAAACGCGCCTAATGGGGGGTTTGCCGCCTATAGCGGGAAGAGTAATTGAAACTGCTTGAACTACTCGCAATGAAAGGTTGGCGATGCATCACGTTGTAAAAATTCCTACATCGCCCAGCCCTACTGGGAATATAGAAGCGCTACTTCCTCAGCAGACATTGGGTTCTGGAAGAATAAGACACAGGCCACTTTTATGCACATTTACATCAATATTTGCTCATGGGAAAATGTCTGGGGATTTATTTCTTCATTGCATTGCATGAAAAAATCTCCACCCCCCCCCCAAAAAAAAAATAGATTTTTATCAAACTAATACCATAAATTTCAAAGAAATAGTGCAATAAAATGGACAGCTTTAAGTCTGTATATCTTTGTTCGAAAATTAGATATAGAAAATGAAATTAGATAATCTTGAGAAAAAGCTTACCTTTTTCTTTTTTCAATCGATTATTTGTCTTATTAATTTTGCTTCTATGTAGAATGCTTGTTTGGCGAAATTTATGTTTAATACAGGAACTGTATTATTGCATGTAGTACATACATCATACTTTGGAGTACTTTGGTACATACTTCATACTTACCTGTCTGGAACTTCAAGGGAAATTAGGTACCTTTATATAACATAATTGATTAGAACCTTCCTGATTTACTAAGATAGCTCCATAAGCATTAATGCAACGATGGGAAAGCTAAGACAGAATTGCAAGTAAGAGATTCAAAGGTATGTAATGAAAATAGTGACTAGCATATCGAGCAAGTTTGCTAGTTTTTGTCATATAGTTTTTATTTTCCTTTCAATTTTTCAATTGAAATTTTACATAGACATTTTACTTTGTCTACAGCAAAAACCATTACTCTAACTTCAATTTGGACTTACTGGTAGTTCATCTATGAAATGCTTCTGAAGGGAATTCCCTTTTTTTGTTGACAATTCCTTGAGGCAGCAAATATGGCAATAAAATTAATGCTGCATTTATTTCAGCTGTAGAAATTATGTATAATGGAAAAATTCATAATTATCACAAATCAGGTAACACAAATTAACATAGGATTGAGCGTACTAAATGTGAAAATAAATAACAAAGAACGCTTCATAATTCTTATTATTTTCAAACATGCTGCTATCTTACCTTTCTTTAAAATCAAGGTTACCTTCAATAACTTATTTTAAATTTGAGAAAAAATGAAAAAATATTGAAATTATTTAGCTGCAAAGCACAAAAATATAGTTCTTTATGGAAATTAATATTTTCTTTGTAACTTAAAATGCTTTGTATTAAATTAATACCTACTTTACTTCATGTTTTATTTTCTAAGTAAAACCATTCAAAAAAAAGAAAGAAAGAAAAGAAACAGACTCAACAAATAATGAAGTATTGATACAACATAAACAGGAGACAGCTGCAGGACATTACATAAACAGCATGGGGTGCGACTTTAATAAGTCCGGTCAACAAGCCTAACGGGGGGGGGGGTATCATTTCCGAACCAAAAGCTGATTGCCAGTTTGCATTTGTTTTTTATTGCATTAAGCCCTTTTCCCCTGGATTTTTATGGATTTGTTTAAAAGGTTGCTAAACAATTATTAAAAAATATTTTTATGAACACTTTTGTGAGATAAAGTTTTTAATACTTTTTGATTATTAATTTCTTCAAAATCATATTTTATTTTGCTATTGAAATATTTCATGTAGTTTTGTTAAGAATTAACTATAGTAGATCTATTGTTTACCCATTCCAAAATGGGTAGAGCAATATATCATTGAAAATGATAAGTGTTACATACACTTTTAGGAGAGCTACTGTAATAAATTATTGAATTAAATATTACATGTAGAGTGAAGAAGAAAAAAATATCAATACTTAGAGAGGGGGTGGGGGGCGGCATATTTAAGAAAATAAAAATGCAGAGTAAAATAACTTTGAATTATTAAACAAAAACACTTCGTTTACCAGAATTATATTAGTAAAATTCATCAAGAAGAAT
Source organism: Uloborus diversus (assembly GCF_026930045.1). Lineage (NCBI taxonomy): Eukaryota > Metazoa > Arthropoda > Arachnida > Araneae > Uloboridae > Uloborus > Uloborus diversus. Next base: position 84,035,618 of record NC_072733.1, read on the forward strand.
GAAAACACATAACCATGTAACATATTCAACGTTGAGGTTAAAAGCTTCAAAGTTCTATGCTATTTATCAAGACGCTGTATTTATGATCTGCGTTACTGTAGCTACGGTGGAATTTTTTATGTAAGTTTAAATTCGTAAAAATGCTTTGGTCATCTTTGTCAATTGTCTAACGAAATAAAGGCCTACGTTTTCATAAAAAATAATGCTAGATAAGCCTAACGTGGAGGTGACTCAAAGTTAGTGTATACAGAATTTCAAACCAAATCGAACAGTTCGTTTTCAATTTTAATGTGTTTTCAATACAACAATAAATAAAAATAACAATAAACAAAAGAGGACACATCACACATACATATTTCAATAAATACTAACCTTTTTTATGAATCTTTTAGGTTAATTGGATAACTTAACGAGCAAATACAAGAGTGAAACGAAAACTCCCAGAATGCACCGCACTGCAATATAACGAAATTAGGACGAAATAATTTCGTCAAAAATTTGAGATTTCTGGTCTTGTCAAATATCACATAGATTTGGTGACGAAAGGATCGTCAAAAATAACGAAATAGTGCTTGAGGATTGCAGAATCGTCAAAATTGAGAGTTTCTTTTTTGACAGTGTGCATCATCTGCAAAAAGAGTAATTGTACCGTATAATTTAATGTATGACAGATCATTAATATATATTTAAAAAAGTAAAGGACCTAAAATTGATCCCTGAGGGACTCCCATTTTTGGTGTTCTTTATTTGCTTATGCAGTTATTTAATTTTGTTGCTTGTTTTCTGTCTCTGAGATAGGATAATATCCATTTATAAGGAATTCCTCTAATGTGTGTGTGCCCCAGCATTGGATATCTTTTTTACCAAAATTTTCATGCTCACACTGTCAAATGCTTTGCGTGGATCCAAAAATACTGCTGAAGTTTCATAGTTTTCATTAATGCCTGCATATATTTCACCTGCTAATTTCAACGCAGCTTTTTCAGTATTTCTGTTTTGCCTAAACCCATATTGTGCATTATGGACAAAAATCATATTTTTCTAAGAAATCTATCAACTGAGAGCTATAACATTTTACCAATAATTTTGAAAAAATCGACAGAACTGAACAGGTCGGCAGGTCTGAAACTATTACAGTCTCCAGTTCCAGATTTGTGTATTGGTGTAATTATTGCTTTTTTTTAGATCTTTTGTAAATTCACCTCTTTGCAGACTAATATTGATGATTTTTGTCACAATTTCAATATGATATTCAGCAACAATTTTAAGTGCTTTACTTGAAATTCCATCATGTCCCGGTGTTTTATCATTTTGCATATTATCAACAATATTTTTAACCTTACCTATTTCCACTGGGTAAATATATAGATAGAATTTGTTCGGTGTATGATGTTATTATCATAGTTTGATGCTCTATCGCCGTTTATTTCCGCACAACAATTTGTAAAAAAAAGTCATTTAATTCTTTCAACCAGTTCATTGCTATTATAAACATCGATGGAATTCTTTTCCTTAATTCCTGTAATATCTTTTATAATATTCCGTTGTTTTCTTCCATTTTTCCAAGTATCTACAATTTTTTTATGAAAAAAATCCTCCTTATCTTTTTTAATCAACTTTTTTAATCATGTGTTGTATTCTTTATAATTATTTTTATATTCCTTATTATAAGGAAAAATTGTTTTGTTTTTTATATAATTTGTCTTTTTTATTCATCATATTTACCAACTCTTGTGTAATACATTGTGTTTTTAATTTATTAGCCTTTTTTTTTATCTTTTTGTTTTTTCCATGGATTCCTTAATTTTATTGATAAAAGTGTTATAAATCTCGTTTATCTCCACATGTTTTCATCTATTGAGCTTGAGAAATCAATTTCTTTAATATCCTGTTCAAGGGTTCTATAATCAATGCATGTTTTAATTATTTGCTCGTTCCTCCGCCTGCGTTTCAAATGTTTTTCTAATAAATTTTTGTTAGCATTTTTTACTAATAAAGCATAGTGATCGATTATTGTTGTTTTATGTACTGCTACTATTATTGCCCTATCTATTCTATAATTACATTTATAAAAAACATGGTCGATACAGGATGAACTGAGGTCATCTACATATTGCTTGAAACCCATAGTATACATAGTGTTAGTACACTCCTGTTTGTGAAAATTGCAACACCACGAAAGACTTACGCGAGTGAGCTGAAAATTGCAGGAAATGTAAAGTAGGGCATGATATGCAAATGATTAGAATTGCAGACCGATAGCGCATGCGTATGTTGAGCAGCGCCCTCTGAACGGTGGATCGAACCGAATGTAAATAGACGCCTGTAGCGAGGCGTGTATGATTATCGGTGGTTATATGCTAGAGTAAACGTTAACTGAATGTCAATCTTTACTATGCCTCTTCGACGAAAGAAAGCGAAATTTGAGCAAATTTAGGAGTACGAACGGGGCAGAATCGTCGGCCTTCGAGAAGCTGGATTGTCTTATCGTGCAGTAGCCGCTCGTGTGCAGCGTAACAGCAGCACAATCATGCGTGTTTGGAAGAAGTGGACGAACGTGGGTAGGACAGCTTGGAAATCCGGGAGCGGACCCCGAAATGTGGCGTCAGCTCGCGATGACAGACACCTGGTACGTATGGCACTGACGGACCTCACAGCTTCTTCTAGCCAATTGGCAGCAGAGTGGTCAACAGCTACAGGTGTTTCATTGTGTGCTTCATCAATTCGGTGACGTCCGCTGCAGCGTGGGCTGCGCGCAAGGATTCCTTCATACAGGATTCCTCTCATGCAAAATATCGCCACCTGCGGCTACAATGGGCCAGTGTGCATAGGAGCTGGCGTGCTGATTGGCAGCAGGTCATCTTTTCTGATGAATCCCGCTTCAATTTGTGGCACCATCGTGGCCAAATTCGTGCCAAGCGCTCTGCCGATGAACGGCACATTCCAGAGTGCATTATCGAACGCCACAGTGGACGAACACCCGGAGTTATGGTCTGGGGTGCCATAGCATATCATGAACGATCACAATTGCAAAGAATTGTGGGCAATTTGAACAGTACCCGATACATAAACCAAGTTTTATAGCCCCAAGCTATTCCTTTCCTGCAAGGATTGCCAAGGGCTGTATTCCAGCAGGATAATGCCCGTCCACATGTCGCCAGGACTGTCAAATCCTACCTTGATTCGTAGCAGGTACAGCTTCTTCCTTGGCCTGCATATTCCCTGGATATGTCACCGATTGAACTTGTGTCGGATTTCGTTGGGCGGCGTCTCGCTCGTGATCCTCGTCCAGTTGGTTGCGCATAAAAACAATATGGAATACTCTTCCGCAGGCAGATATTCAAACTTTGTTTCACTCCATTCCGAGTCGTGTAGCAACTCTTATTGCGGCGCGTGGTGGCTAAATAAAATACTAATTTCTATCTTTTTTTATTGTTAGTTTGGTTTGAAAATGTAATCATTTATTTGTACCATTACCACTCAACTGTGTATTAAATTTCATTCAACTATGATGATGCTTCCTTCATGGTGTTGCAATTTTCACAAACAGGAATGTATAATCATTCGTAGGCGTGTTATTCTGTAAAGTATCAATGTTTATATCACCAATATACAATATGTTTTTACATACAATTACTTTTACCTTTTGTTCAAGTTCTGATATATGTTCATTTATACTACATTCAATAGCCCTGTATATAAAAATTATATAAAGATCAAGTTCCCTATTATACAAGTATGATGCCTCAGCAGTAGTCATTAGTATACTCTGATCAGAAAAGTAGTGTTTTTCTTTAGTATAAGCTATGACTCCCCCTGATCTATTTCTTTCTCTTGTATTATAAAGTTTTTTATATCTCTTAAGATTATAATTTTCGATTTCACGTTCTTTAATCCATATTTCACTCAGTGTTGCCAGATAGTCAAATCCAGATTTCCCCCAATACCCTTCCAACTTTTCCCCAAAAAACAATGTTTTCTATCAAAATTCCCCAAATTCAAAAATTATTTTTCCTCTAATATTTTCATAAAATGAATCGACTTCCTCTGATATTTTTGTCTCCTGAAAAAAAAAAAAAAAAAAAAAATCCCCAAATAGCCAAATTTTCTTATAAAATTCCCCAACTTTTTTTTCTTCCCATTTTCGCTTTTTTTTTTTTTTGTGTCTTCTTTATATTTATCTTTTTTAATCTTTACTAATAATAAAGCTGAAAGTCTTTCTGTCCGGATCTCTGTGACGCGTATAGCACCTAGACCGTTCGACCGATTTTCATGAATTTGACAAAGAAGTAGTTGTAGCATGGGGGTGAGCACCTTTAAGCGATTTTTCGAAAGTTCGATTTTGTTCTTTTTCTATTCCAATTTTAAGAACATTTTCCCGAGCAAAATTATCATAAAATGGACCACTATATTACCAAGTTATCATAATATGGAACCGTAACGTAGGCAAGCCAATTGGCGAGAAATTCATCATGCATTATTTTTAAATATACAGGGGAACCAAAATACCTTTTAATTTTCTACTACGGGAACCGAGAGATAAGAAATAGCCAAATATTTTTTTCTACTTGCATTTACTACTCTGCTTCTGTATGTACATTTAAACTATGATTTTTGTATATATTTATCCAAGAACATTCTTCATCACACTTATTTTTGCCTGTTTCATGAATCAACTAGTTATTCACGCAGAACTATTAATGCGAATTTCGAAGCATAATATTCCACGTAATGCGAAATGCGAATTCCATAAAGTTGAGCAAAGCTAAACCAACGCTATTGGATACAAACAATGTAACTACCAGATGTCAAGACGCGAATTTAAATACAAAATAAAAAAAAAAATTCCCGCGGTTTTTTCCACCCAGGTTTTTCCCAAGAAAAAAAAAATTCCCCAAAAAATTCCCCTCAAAACCCATTTCCCCAAAATTTCCCCAGAGAGCACCAGATTTCCCCAAAATGGGAAAATTTCCCCCAATCTGGCAACACTGATTTCACTTAATAACAAAATATCTATATCCATATTTTGAATTATTATTAAGAGTTCATCCAGATTTTGTCTTATGCTCCTTATGTTTAGATGATAAATGTTTAACACCGCTGTATTATCTTTTGTAAGAAAAGTCTCTGCTTCGTCTACGTTATTTAGTTCAATGAGTTTTTCAATTGTATTATATTCCATGAACACCCGTAATGAACCCGTAATAAATGAGCGGGTGAACGAATGAAGGAATAAGAAAATAAGTGAATGAATGAATAAATATATAAGTGAATTTACTTTACACAGGAATGGAAATGAGTTAATTAATAAATGAAAACGTAAGTGATTTATATTAAATGATTAATTGAGTAAATGAAACAAACTATGGTTGGTTGGGGTAAGTGGGGCCCCTTTTGAGAATAGTTCGTTTTTGAAACCTTATACAAAGGTTTTGAAACAAAAAATAAATAAATAAATAAACTTATTGTCTTATTTTACCTTAGACATTATTAATAAACAAAAGTTCATCATTATTTTCTAAAATGATGCTTTAAATATTCTTAACGAATATATTTTTTAAAAAATCGGATGGGTGTCCCACTTACCCCATAGAAAGGGGTAAGTGGGTCACCCCCTTTTATGTAAATTTAAATGAAGCCTATCTAAAAAAGGGGTAAGGGGGGTCTTACATGATAAAGTATGTAAATTTTTAGTATGAATTATTTTTTTTGTACATGCGTCCATTTATGAGATATTTACTGTCTCTTAAATCTGTATCACGGAAAATTTTAAACCGAAAAACAAAATAATTTTATTTGTGAAATTTATTGAAAGCCTATAGGTATATATTTTATTTTTACATGATATAAAGATGTGTTTAATGAACGTAATACAGTTGAATAACATCAATTTTACAATCCATATTTCATTCCTTTATCCATATTTTAGTTTTAGTGGGGATGACCCACTTACCCCAGTGACCCACTTCCCCAAACCAACCCTACGTTAGATCAAGGATTTCCGAACTGCAACCTGATTTCTGTGCCGCAGGAATAAGTGAGACCACGAAGTGTCCATGGTAACAATAATATGTATGTAAAACCAGACTAGAATGCCGTAAGTAAATTCTAATTCTTCAAAGGGTCAGGGCCTGATTACTGAATAGACCAACTGGGTCCTGGCCTAGGGCCCCCGATGCTTAGCGGCCCCAAAATGGCTGAAATTACTTCAGTCTATGGCTAAAATTCTTTCAGCCAACGGCTAAAGTTATAAAGCTCAAAATCGATTTCCTAAAAACGCATTTCCTTAGACGTTTTTATGATATCAATTTCCCATTGTTACCCCAACGAAGAATTAAATCTTCCTTTTAATTTCTTGCGGGGGAGGAGAGCTACAGGGCGTAGCGTTTTGAAGACTCTTTTTTTCAGACAGACTAGAAAGAGGAAATAAAAGAACGAGAGGGGAGCGTTATTTTCTGCCCAATAATGTGCACCTGTTGAAAGTTTTTAGTTCAAAGATTTCTTTTTGAAAGAAGTAAGATTTTTCCGAGAACATTATTGGCTTTTTCTTGTAACTTCGTTTTCCAAATACAGTAGAACCTTTCAATAAGGGACATTAAAGGGACCAGACATTTTGTCCCTTAAGTAGAGGTGTCCCTTATTTGAAGGTGGATGACTTGATGCATGCCGTGTTCTTAGTAGTATCATATCACAATAAACATTAACTATTAACACTTAAGGCTGCTCTTCAGTGAGGGAAAACATTGAAGTTAGGGTGTAAATGACTTTCTTCCTTGAACGACGGGAGTGAACCTGAATCAAGTGATTGACACTTCAACGGCCAATGGAGTGGACGGTAATCGATGTAAGGCAGGAACACCAGGAACACGTGACCTGTCACAGCTGTCATTGTTCTGGAGGGAAAGGAACCCCTAAATGACCCCCGTCGTGAAGAGCAATCAAGGAAATTAGCTGACGGCCAAAACCCCACTTGAACAGTACCGACGCGAAGGTTGAACAGAACCAGGGAACAGAACAGAAAATAAAGTCAGTACCAAAGGGTCTGCGGTAATTTTTGAAACAAAGTTTTTTTTTTTTTTTGGATATGCGTTCCCAGATTTTATATTCATGAAAAATTGATGAATGAAATGAAAATTTATCATAAATTGAAGAGGAAAAACGATTGTCTTATTTTTTTTTTAAACGATGTTTTCAATTACCACGTCCGAATCTTATTTCGTTCATAAAGCTAATTCGTTTCTTGTCTGAAGTTTAATTAAAGAATGCAATTTTTTGCGTTAGGATATGATTATATATATTTAAAAAAAACATAAGAGGTATAAGCTTAGTGTAAAACTCTGGTGTAGTCCCGGAAAAAAAAGGGTGAGGGGTGAGGAGGGATGATTACATATCGGTTATCGGATATTTACAGTCAAGAGGTGGAACGATGCTGATTTTATTTTTAATTATTGGGAGGACGGCAGAAATGGCGTAATCAGAAAACAATTTCTGATTAGGATATGGTTACATTTCAAAGAGGGGGCGGATCCCGCTTTTGGTAGTATATATATATATATATATATATATATATATATATATATATATATATATATATATATATATATATATATATATATATATATATATATATATATATATATATACATATATATATATATACAGGGGCGGCATTTCACCATTTCATTTGGGGGGTCGAGTTTCTTAAATATGTAATACACACATTAGCTAACAAGAAGTTGTCATAAAATCGGTTTAGTATAAATAAAATTAGTGCTTAGAAACAATTAAAATTTTGATTCATTGACTAAAAAGTTATCATACAAAACATCTCGCTACTTAAGTTTTTATACCTTTTGGAAAAGTTATTATGCATGATTTTGAGAATTCGGAAGAGCAGGGAATCGTGTTACTAATCTATCAGTGCTCAATGTCATGCTGTTTTGCCAGTTTAGCTGAATGGAAAAGGTTTTTTTTTTCCGCTTTGTGCTTCGAAAATATTTCTCTAACCTCCTGAGACATAAAAAAAAATCTTTCTCTTCTAGCTGAGCTGATTGTAATAGTTAAAAAATAATTGAAGTAACACAAAGTTATGCATGAAAACACTTTTTATATCTTGCTCTTCAAAATCACCCAGACTACTTCAAAAAATGCGAGGGGCTTAAACTTTTCATCATTGAATAATCTAGTCATGTCGGCGCTCTCAGCTTCAGTGAGATATCATCTGCTTCCAGCTCTGTTATTCACTATTCCAGACTGATGAGTCCATTACAAAGACGAAACTGCAGTCTCTGGATGTAAAAACCATTCTGTCGGTATATTGCTTGTAATTTTTCTTGCCTCAAGCTAAAAATTTTATTCACAGTTGAAACATTTTATTTTTTGTTTTCAAAATCCAATCCAAATAAATCATCAAATCTTGTGTTAATTTCATTCGAAGCTGAATCTATTACTTCATACAAAATATTCAAAAATCAATGTTTGACTTCACATCATCATGTGGGTTTTTTTTTTTTTTTTTTGCGTCTCTTTAAAATTGGCTGGGAGGAAGAATTTTTTTTTTAATTTCACGATTAATTGAAATATACATCTATAAAATATCTATTGTCTTTTTTTTTGTTCAAGAATCACATGCATTTTTAAGAAGTTTCTATGAAAGCATTATATGTATTGAGCAGCTGAAACGTGTTTCTAGCAGAAGAAAGCGATGAATACTCATTAAATAAATATACACTTAGAAAATGAGCGTAAAAGTGAATGTAAAATATCAAGGAATTTTCTTGTGAAAACCATGCAGCCGCACCACTTTTCACGAGCCTCTCATATTGGACATACCATCGTTACACTGGGCACACAAGTGTGAAATATTTAGCCTATATGAGGTAATGTCTTCTTTAGTTAAAATTAACCATGGTTCTCTATCAGTTTTCTATGTTTGGAAAAAGCCGAAAATACTTCATGAATTTCTAAGTCTTCATCCAAATAACGAAAAACACTTTTTCTAGTCTGAGAATGTGTCGAGTTTCATCAAATAGTTGTTTAGAACCAGCGAGATTTCCTTTAATGAACATTGATTTCCGACTTACATAAATTGAATTCACTCATTTTCTATCATTCTGCTCAAAAAATTTGGGGGTGCGACCGCCCCCTCTTGACCCCCCTATTTGCCGCCCCTGTTTATATATATGGTCGAAAAAGGAATACTTCTGCAGTTCGATGGAGGATATGCAACGCTGAACTGACATTTTTGTTAATTAATCAATTAATATTTTAGATATTTATTTATATTTTTCCGGTGATTCATCATGCGCAGAGCTGCATTTGTTTACTATCAGTAAACAAATCATCCCGCAAAAGCATAGATAATCAGCATGGTGACTAGAGCAGCATACACAAGATTAAATGATTAATATACTTCTTAAAATTGAAATTCTTTTTCAAAAATAATTATAATAATAATAAGAATATTAATAATAATAATATTTTACGCATCAGACGAAAAGTGCAACAGGCTATAATAATAAGTAGTTGTTAAGTCTTTTATTGAAGTGTATTTTCGAAGCACGCAGTTATATGATGTTTGAGAACATTTGAAAATACATTTCGTGGGTGGAATTACACGAGCAACAGGGAATTACTTGCAATAATGTACTTAAATTTAAAATACAAGCTGCAGTTTACTTGCAGTACACAATGTACTTCGACTTATTCAAATGCAAAATGTTAGGAGGAATAGAATAACTTTTTAAAACATTTATTTATTTATTTTTCTTCTCAGGTCTTTTTTTTCTAATGGTTTTCAATTTTTGGTTACATTAGTTATGCATTGCTTTCTGCCTTACTTACGTCAATTGTTTGCTCGTAAGAACGTGAACAATGTCTTACATACCTAATTTATATTCAGAAAAAAATATCGGAATTGAAAATATAATCCGACATTTGCAAATCACACACATTAGTATACTATCCTTTAAATTTAAAAAATATTTCAATTTAATTTTTCTCTTTTTGTATAAAAGTATTCATGAAGCAGAATTTATAAATTGTTGAGTGTACTAACATTTATTGCTCTAATTTTTCTAATTTTTCTTTTTTTGATCTCTTCTCGACTTCCCGGGGAAATTTTAAAATGTTAGCAAAATTAGGGTAACTCAAATAACTCTAGCAAGCCCCCCCCCCTCTTTTCTTAACAGTAAAAATTCAATTTTAAAAAATTGAGACTTAATTTTAAAAAAAATGCTTGTTTAATTTCCTTATTTAAGAAAAATTCTTAGATCACAATTTTAAAAGAGCTTAGCCATTTGAAATTTTTTTCTATTTTTTTTTTTTTTCACAATTTAAGATTTTTGAAATTGTCTTACGTAAGCATCACTCAAACATTCCCCCCTTCCGTTGTCAGCAAAAATAAGCAAATTGCTATCCCCCCCCCCTAACTATGTTGCAAGGGTGGAGTTGAGTGGGTGGTTATGAGAAAGGACATGAAATTTTAATTTTCCTCAACAGGATGACTGTAGCATTATAGATAAAACAGATATTATAATGAAATTACCGCCACCACAATTGGTTGGTGGAACCAGTAGAGCAGTCTTGTTTTTCTTTTAATGTGGACCTTTCTAATTATGACATTCGCTAATTTTTCTGTAATTTTCAAATGTGTCCCACTCCTCCCATACTCATGTCCCACTCCTCCCACCCAGGAGGGAGGAATGGGACAAAATTCTTGAAATTTGTCATTAGTCAAGTGTGAAAATAATAAAATGTTTAAACATTGTGTATATTTTTAAAATGTAGTTATAATATGCAAGTTTATTGTGTGAGCTTTTGCATTAATGAATAAGTAGAGGATTATGAATAAGAATCATTAGTGTGAAAAGTGCCCCAATCCTCCCTCCTCTCCCCTACTCATGTAAAAACGAGGGCCCCTTGAAAACATTTGCTACGGGCCCCGCGCTGACTTAATCCGGCACTGTATTTATGGTTCAGTTCCCTTCTTGTTGTTTACCTTTTTATAGCGAAATTGAGGCTATAAACGAAATTGTTATTCGGTTCCTTAGACTTCACTATGAACAGGCGCGACTGCACAGTGCATACACACAAATATATATTGATAAAGACCGGCTAAAATTGAAAAACCTTAGGTTTCAAGGAAATGTTTTACACGTCAGACAAATTATTTGTCTGAGCTTATGAAAATTTCAGTGTAACACGGCTATCGAAAGATTCTTAGAACATTGTGTATTCATCCAATTAAAAACAAAATGGTCAGTGTTCTCCCCCTTCCCCATCAGTTCTCTAATTTTCTGTAAATTTAAACCAGTGGTTCGCAGTCTTTTGCACGTTGCGACCCTTTTTTGACCAAGTAAAGGACCTGTGATCCCGTAGCCTACATGTCAGTAAAGTATCGCTAGGTGTGGACCTAACCTGGCAACATTGTGAAAGCTACGTTAGATCCTACATTACAAAACTGCTATGTTAGATTCGATCCACCCCCAACTATACTGTGGTAGGAATAATGTTTCGACCGAATAAGAAACGCTACACGACCCCATTTGGAGTCACGATCCTGGGAACCCACCCCTGCTTTAAAACAATTTTTTCATACTCATTCATGCTTTAAAGAAATGCAGGTATGTATCATTTTTCTCCTTAGAAAGTTTTCAAAAGAAAAATTCAGTGAAATCCTGTTACAACGTATATCAGTATAACGAAATACCCGTTTCAACCAAATAAGTTTTCAGTCCCGATTTTGAAGTTCATTGTTACTGGATTTCACGGTATTATGAATTACATGATCAATGTGTACATACCTTGTAAAGAATTTTTTACGAGTTTGGCTCGAGAAATTATTTTCGAAAATGTTTGTTGAGCTGTGGAAAGCATTTTATGCGTTTACATTTGTAGTAACATAGTATAATATAGACAAAAATAGATTCCAAATATCTAGTAAGTATCTGGAATACGGTTTTGGACCCCGGTTTTTTTTTTTTTTTTTTCAGAAATGGTCGCATTATTTCGAACAAAGTCTCAAAAGAGTGCTGGAAATATTTTGCCAGATTTTTTATGGAGCAAAATGTCAAACAGTAACCTACCACCTTTTTCAACGAAATTCATTTTTTCTCGAATTTTAAACAATCAAAGAATGGATATTTCAAAAAAGCAAAAAGTGCATGACACAGATAGAGGCTTGAAAAATACTAGGAAAAAAATTTACAAGAAAACTTCAAAGGAATTTGTAAAACCTTCATCCAACTTTCCCCGCAGTTTAACATTGGATCCGTAGGCTTTCAGACTCTCAGTGAAAAGCATCCTTAAATTTGCTTATAAAGTAGCATTAATATACATATTTATCTTTCTTTGGATGCACCAGCTCCATTGTTTATGCCTTCTTGATGTAGTGAAAAGTACTGGGGGTAGCGCATCCCCAGAAATAGAAATATTCATTAATGCTATATTATAAGCATACTTAAGATCATTTTAATCTTAATTATATCCGTGAATTAATTTGAATAACACGGAAAGGTTCTTCACTGAAGGTCTGCGATGCAACTTTACGCAAAATGCGATACTTCGTTTTGTTTTAAATTTACAACGTGAAAATTTTTTTTCGGATATAGGGTTATAGGTGTGAGTCCTATACTCTGGTTTCATGCCAAAAAATAAGGGAAAATATTGTGAAACAAACCCCTAGAAAAAAGAATGGGTTTTGATGATTTTAAAAATGTAATAAGTGGTAATACCCCCCATGAGTTAACCAATTTCCTCCATATGTTCTTGCGTACAAACTTAGCACCTCTCTAGCCCCTCAGAAAAGTATTAATGTATAATATAACGATCCCTTCCCCTCCAAATAAAAATAATGGCTATGAAACTGTCAAAAACTGAAAAAAAATGCGGGCGACATTTCCAAAAAAGCAGGACGTGTGAATGGAAAAAGGTGGTCATATTTGGATTCAGGAGGTCATTTAGCACAAGAATTCACAAGAATTATCTCCCCCCCAGAAGCACTCTTTAAAAACTATATCCTTTCTAAACACAAATCAAATCCTGAAGATGTTTCCAAGCATGTGGATTCACTTTCAAAAGCACTCATTCATTCCTTCATTGAAAAATGCCTCCGGAAAAGAGGGGAGTAGTAAATGGAAACGGTCGTTTGCGCTAATGATTGTAAATCTTATACACCTCACCCGATTTTTCCCCCCAAGAAAGGACGGACCGGTGGAAGGCGTGGCTTAGTAGAGAAATTGAGCTTTTTCGAAAATATTTCAGATGGTTGGAACTCCAATATTTTTTTAGAAATGGTCGCATCATTTCAAACTTAGTCTCAAAAGAGAGCTGCAAATATTTTGCGTGTTGGGGCGTTCTTAAAATTTCGATAGCACGATTTGCAGCTTTTTACAGAGCGAAAGGTCCAACAGTACCTCGTTTTCAAAGAAATTCATTTTTTCTCGAATTTTAAAAAATCGAAGAATGAACGTATCAAAAAAGTAAAAAACCTAAAATACACAGACATAGGCTTGAAAAATACTCAGAAAAAAAATTGACCCGAAAACTTCAAAGGAATTTTGTAAAATAACATTCAACTTTTCCCCGTAGGTTAGCATTGGATCCGAAGCTTTCAGACTCTCAGTGAAGAGCACCCTTAAGATTATGTACTGAAAATGTTTCTATGCGAAGTAAAATTCACAATTATTCAAATTTCTAAGTTTATACTTTATTAATTAAAATTTAATCAAAAATTTTGCGATGGTAAAGTTTTGTAGCATACAGAAATAATTTTAAAGTAATTCATTACATGTATTTGGTTTATGTTATGTAATTTACAATATAATGCAACTATGTAAATTACAATTAATGTTTAAATTTTATATGCAAAGCTAATTTGTTGCTGTGCACTCTCTGTCGGCGCTAAACCTACTTGAATAAATTGTTGAGAGGGCAAATCATGCATATTAATTTCAGCAAGTTTTTTTACAATACATTTCTTGTTTCCGTCACATATGTTTATCTCAAACTTACCTCAATTAATTTTTAGAGGAAAAGTGAAACTTGAATTCCAGTAAATTCACTATTTCTTGTGCACTTATAAAAATTTTTTTTTTTTGGGGGGGGGATTTGTGACTATAAACTAAGTTTTTGCTGCAATATAGTTATTTTTTTATTTTTTTTTATGTTTCAGCATTAAAATAAAAAAAAAGGCTTTTAAAAAGCAATATTTTTCATGTCTCTTAGGGTACACATAGGCTTCGGATAACATGTTCAATTATCAATAAATGAATATGAAAATGTTCGGTACTTTTCCCACCTCTCTGCGTGAGGGAAGGGGGCGCCAGAAGATGGTTGCCCCAGAAGTCGTCATTTCTTAGGACGGCCCTGAGCCGGGCCAGCCGAAGGGGGAGGGGGGTCGCTCCGAGCGCCGAGATATGAGAGGGTGCGGGGTGCCATAAAAACTAAGCTTTTGCTGCATTACAATCAATTTTTTTTTATTATTATCTTTTTCAAAATGGTTTTTAGAATGCAAATTTATTTGATTGTATTCCTGTCTTTCATGGTACTCATAGGTTTCGGATTGCATGTTCAGTTATCTAATAATTAATATAAAAATATCTAGTACTTTTCTCTCCATTCTGTATGAGGGGAAAGAAGCGTCATAAAATATTCACCCAGGTTTTGGGAAGTAATCTAATGGTAAATATCACAATCTTTTTAACCGACTTCAAAAAAGGAGGTTATGATTTCGTCTTGCGGCTTTTTATGTGTGTTTTCGTATTACTTGAAGATTACTCGACCGATTTGAAAAATTCTTTTTTTTGTTTGGAAGGGCATACTTTGCAGATGGTCCCATGTTAATTTTGTCTGGATCTGATGACTGGTCCCGGAGAAATGTAAGAAACTTTAAATTTCATACGTTGTGGCTACGCAGAATAGCTTTCGTCACTGCACTATACGTCACTTACAGGTCACGTGATTTTGGCGTGAACCGTGAATTTTCGACAAAGGAATCTTGTCTTGAACAATATTTAATTCTCACGCATCGGGATGTTTGATTTTCACGGAGACGTCTGTTAATTTTAAGTATAGTCTTACTAATGTATTTATTACTTAAGTAGCAAATGAGTAAATTAAATGTATTTTGCTACGAAAATAGTTGAATTAATATTTTTAATATAAAACATTTTTGCTAATAAATAACTTCATTTAGTCATTACAGTTGTTTATTTCTTTTTTTTCTTCAAATATTTCAGTTTTGAATTATATTTAGTATTCAATTCAAGGGGAATTGAAGACAAAAAATCCCCCCCCCCCCCCGCCGATTAAACTTATATCTCTTATTTATTACAGTGAAACCTGTGTAAGTTGACCATTTGCGGTACACTACTTTAGTGGTCAACTTACAGAGGTTGATTTATATGATAAGGGCTTATTCCGTGCCTGGAAAAAGACAGTCAACTTAGAGAGGTGGTCAACTTCACAGGCTTTACTGTATATCGTAACTGAAGTCCAATTTCTGAAATTTGACAAGTAGTCTAGATTTAATATTTCATGACGCTGTCAGTTTAATTTACAGTTATGGCAGTACTAATTAACAGACTTCGTTGGAACTTTTTTTATGTACTATGCTCCCCGATTACTAGAAGACGCCTCGACCGATTAGAAAAATTCTTTTTCTGTTTGAAACGGCATACTTCTCCCGTTCGTCTAATGTTCTTCATGTCCGGGTATAAGAAATACTGGAGATATCGTAGGAACTCTTCAAATTTCAAACCCGCCGCTTTGTTGTTTTGTAAATTCAAAGCGTCTCACTTAGTGAACCGATTTTTGTAGTTTTTTTGTTTAATGGATAGGAGTGATCAAACTGAAGTCCCAAACCTTTGTTTCACCACATTTGTTCTTTAGAAAAAAGGTATGGGCAAAAAACAATAAACTTCATTTAATTTCAATATTAAACGATTAAAACATAAAATCCATTGCTAAAGAAAGTGCCATAAAACAAAGTTACTTTCTTTACTCAATGTTAAAGAAAGTATCATAAAACATTAATATTAATCAAGGGAGCCCATTAAGGCTGGGGGTGTTTTGAGGGTTTTTTCCTTTTTAGGGGCTCTTGCTTTGGGGGGATACCCCCCTCCCCTAAATATTACCCTGTATTAGATAATAGTAGTCATATCGCAAATTTTGCATAAAGACTTCTGAAGCAAACAGGAAGTTCATTTAGTATCATTGCTTTAGTAGTATTTTATTTATCATATTTATTACAACATTACAGTAGATACTCTGTTTCTAGTGTGATATTGATCTATAACGTGGCCAAGTAAAGAGAAATGCTACTTTTTTTTCGAGTTACGTAACACGTATTATTGTGAAATATAAAATAGTTAGGAAAACCATTGACATTTAAAATGGTTGTAATTAAACTAGCGCACAAATAAATTCTGGAGAGGAACAAAGACCAGTTTTTAGTGCCAATCGTATAAAACGTTATGCGCATTAAGATTTTTCTTTTTTTTAACCGACTTCAAAAAAGACGTTCTCATTTCTTCGGAATCTTTTTATATAGGTCCAACGTAAACACAAACACGCATAAACCAATTTGGAAAATGGTTTTTTTCTTTTTTTCCTTCTCGTTTGAAAGGGTATATACTTCCGACCTTCCGAGGTGATACCATCATGGTCATCAGGTCAGTATCTGAAGATGGGATCCTTGAAAAATCAAGAGAACTCTTCAAATTATATGGGCAAAGTTAAAGCGATTTCTGTTGTTTTTCAGTGACTCGTGATTTTTTTTTTTTTTTTTTGGGGAAAGCATACTTTAATAAAATTAAACTGATCACGAAGACAATTTTCTTTGTAAATAATTGCGCATTTGAAAAAGCCTTTCTTCAGTCTTCGGAAGTCTCCAAAACGTTGTGCTCTATTTCTTTCTTTACTTAGCTCATCTTAGATGTTTTCCGACTCCTGTGTTAGACACTTTCTGACTCGAGATATACGTAAGGAGTACGTAGGATAATTTATCCTACGTACTTATTTTATATTTACACCACTAAAAAAGCAAAAAATAAAATATTTTCAAATAAAAAAAAGAACCGCCTTCAAAAAAAAAGGCGGAACTAAAAAGTGAAAAAATAATTGGTCATACTTGCATACGATTTCCTACCCAAAAGTATAAATAAATTTATTTTACAATTCCTGTACAAAAATCAACTAAACTAAACACCAAATTATAAAATAAACACCGATTCTAATTACTATACGATGAATTATTTTAATGCCTAACTAATTATATAAGATCTCTTAATTTTTAATAAGCATTTGAAGTCGGGGCCTCCTATAAACTACTACCTAACGTATATGACAACTCACTTATCCTGAGTTAAACACTAATTTAACAAAACACTAGTCTTTAAAACTAAACCTACTCAGTTACGTTAGGTAGTAGTTTATAGGAGGCTTCGACTTGAAATGGTTATTAAAAATTAAGAGATCGTATATAATTAGTTAGGTATTAAAATAATTCATCGTATAGTAATTAGAATCTGTGTTTATTTTATAATTTGGTGTTTAGTTTAGTTGATTTTTGTACAGGAATTGTAAAATAAATTTGATTTATACTTTTAGGTAGGAAACCGTACGCAAGTGACCAATTATTTTTTCACTTTTTAGTTCCCCTTTTGTTTTTTGAAGGCGGTTCTTTTTTTATTTGAAAATAATTTATACTTTGATCATTATCCCCCATTTCGTCGATTTTTTGTTGTGTAATTAGCTACTATTAATATCTAATATCTTTCCAAGTTTCTCTTGATTAATTATTTATTCATTTTTTCATGTTTTAAATTGTATACCTGTGTTATTGTATAGTTCAGCTTTAATTGATATTCCAAATTCGAAGTCTCAGTGTTTAGAAAGTTATTTTTCAAATACATTTTCAATTTTAGCGGTCACTTAGTTTGTGGATATTTTGTGTTTTTTCATGCTTATAAAAATGCTCAATCATCAGTACTGTCAGCCTAAGAATTAATAAAATTTTAGAATTTATTTGTGAAACCAGCTCGGAAATGAAACGTCAAACGTAATTTCAGTGTGATACATGAACATTTCGGTTTTGTTACTAATAGAATTTTGGTAGAATACAAAATTTGCTTTTGCGAAGTTTGTGAAAGTAATCTTTGTAATAACGCAATATTTTACCTACGGTCGTTATTTCCCAGTTAATCGATTTTTTAAATGTAATTAGCTAATGTTAATATCTTTGATCTTTCTTAGTTTCGTTAATTTCTTTTTATTTTTTCATGTTTTAAATGGTACATTCATGTTGATTTACAGGTATAAATGTATAGTCCAGATTCGAAGTCTCAGTGTTTATAAAGTTATTTTTCGAATACGTTTTCAATTTGCGGTCGCTGTGATCATGTTGCATATTATCATGCTTATAAAAATGCTCTATCATCAGTACTGTTATATTAAGAATCTGGGCCAAATTTACCTATTAGCTAAACAAATTTAGGGCCCTGCTTTGTTGAGGGTTCCCAACTAACGAAAAACTGCATGGTTCGTTTTTAAAATGAAAAGTAGAAAAGATAAATTTCATTTTTAAATGCTTGAAAACCTTGAAAATTTGGAAAAGTTTGGCTACAAACCTTAAATTTTAAAATTTCTATCAAATGGGTGGGGGAAGAGGGGAAGAATGAGAAAATATGTCAAATTCATCTGATTTGATACATCCTGCATCAAAAATGTAAAAATTGCGGTTATCACGTTTCTGTTACACATTAAGGAAAAATTTTTGTGATGCACATGTTTCATTTCTTGCTATTTATTTAATCCCGAATGCCAGGAGTTCTCAAACTTTTTCGAATCGCGGCACCCTTTGAAGAATTACATTGATCTTACTGCACCCTATCTATCTACAGTAGAACCTCTCAGTTAATTGGTACCAGACGAAGTGCCCGGGAGGTGCATTATCTCTCAAGTGTGGTAGGCGAGATCAGACGACCATCACTAGGCTCATTAGTAGGCACTTAAAATCATTGACTTATTGCAATGGAAAAAAGACTTTTCCAACCTGTGTGAAGTGTGCCGACCATCAGGCCACCCCCGAACATATACTGAATTGTCTGGGACTTTCAAGATTGGATCTTTTGGCTGATCCAATGTTGGTGTTGGATTTTTTGAGAGTGACGAATTTCATAGACCTGGTTTAGCGCTGCTAAACACCGGAGATTTGCAACAACCTCTCAGTAAGGGACACTAAGGAGACCAGACATTTTGTCCCTTAAATAGAGGTGTCCCTTATTCGAAGGTGGATGAATTGATACATGCTGTGTACTTAGTAGTATAATATCACAATAAACAATAACTATTAACACTTAAGATTAAATACTGAAAATGTCTCATTATGTTAAATATAATTCATAATTATTCAAGTTTCTAAGTTTATATTATTTTATTAATTAAAACTTAATAAAAAGATTTGTAATGGCAAAGTTTTTTGGCATACAGAAAATAATTTTGAAGTAATTCATTACATGTATTTGCTTTATGTTATGGTAATTTACTTGGTAATACTATGTGAATTACAATTAATGTTCAGATTTTTTAAGTTTTATATACAAAGCTAACTAGTTGCTGTGCACTCTTCGTCAACCCTGAACCTATTTGAATAAATTGTTGAGAGGGCAAATTATGCATCTTAATTTCAACAAGTTTTTTTTTTACAATACATTACTTGTTTCCTTCACATATGTTTATGTTAAACTTACCTCTATTAATTTTTAGAGGAAAAGTGAAACTTGAATTCCAGTAAATTCACTATTTCTTATGTACTTATACATTTTTTTTTGGTTTGTGACTGTCCCTTAAACAGAGTGTCCTTTAATTAGAGGTAAATACATGCAAGTCTCTATTCATAGGGACTGGGACCAAAAAAAAATGTCCTTTAAATAGAGGTGTCCCTTATTCAGAGGTGTACTTTAATGGAGGTTCTACTGCGCACGCACCAATACCCTCCACCCAAGGTAAGTGCTAGCAAGGGACTTATTGCATGACTTTCGGACCCACAAATTATTTTCTATTTCTGTGTACAGAGTAAGAAATATTAAACTTTTTCATAAGATAATGAAAATACTGTACATCCTATTCTGTTTTCTGTCTGACCGTTTGTAATGCCTGTTATCTTCTAAAAAATATACCTTGTTTATTCGAGATTTGTGATGTGTTGGTTTGCAGAAAATAATTCAAATGAAAGAGCCTTTTTAGCTAGAGTAGTTTCCTCTGTACAAACTACAAATATTGAGAAAATCAGACGTGACAGGGCTTAGTCAAGACAATTTGAGTTATTTATTGACCAGTTAAAGAAAAAAGTTAAATATATTTATTTAAAATCTTTGAAGTATTTTTTAATGCCATAAAGAGTTAAGAAATACCACTGAAGTTCAAAATTCGTTTTTTATGTCCACTGTCTGTGATGAAGAACAAATAAAAAAGAAGTTTAAATTGTGAAAATATTTAATTTTTTTTAAAAAACTTCTCAGAAAATTTAAAAAAAAACGAAAAGTGGGCTAAATAATGGGTTTTTTTAATGGGTTATTTAAAAAAAACCCATTGGGTCCAATCGGCCAACCCTGACTGGTATTGTTTTTTTTTTTTCAGTTTCTAAAATTTATAATTTTGTTAACTTTGTTTACTGTTGTTGCGAAAGCAACTCAATTAAATTTAATAAAATTTATTGTAAAACATTAATTTTAAATTACATATAAGCATTAAAACACATGTAAGCAATAATCAATAAAACTAAGCTAATATAACCTATGATTTTAAATCAGCTTTTCATGTATTAATATTACATAAAACATTATATTTGTGTATATGATACTGTGATTCTTTACAAGGCTTGTGTGTATATTTGTAATCAGTTTCATAGAGTATATAAATATTATAGTCAATAACCAAAATATAGTCAATATCAACTGTAGTTATGCTATATTTTATTCTTACATTAAATTACATTTCAAAATTGTAATCAGCTAAATTTAATACCATTAAAGTGAATAAATTTTTAAATTAAATACATGTTTATTTATATGCAAACCTGTTTTTGGTGCAGTGTATGAAAATTATTTATAAAACGAGTGTGAGGTAATATCTTCAAGTGAGGGACATGGGCATCCTGATGGGAAGTCACTGACCTCCCAAAAATTTCCTTGTTCAAGAAATTTTTTCAGGAGTCTGCAAAATTATCTTCACTTGGTTTATTTTGATTTTGTTTAATTTTGGGGTTATTTTCTTTGTGAGACTTTTTTTATGCGGTCCCTATCCACCACATTTTTTTTTAAACTGTGTTGCAAAAACAACCTTTTATAGCTACTTGTGAAGTTTTCGAACAATATTCTTTTAATGGGATTTTTTTTATGCGGTCCCCATCCACCGCATAAAAACAGGTTTGGGTGTATAAGTAATGAAAGAAACATTAATTTTAAATCTATATACTATAAGAATAATGTAGGAAAATAAACAGCAACAATTTGACAATACATTTAATTATTTAAATTTGAAAATATCTGATAGATATCAAAATATATTTTCAAACCATGGAAACCAGTAACACGCTGTGAGTTATATAGATAACACGCTATGTTTTTCTATGCTATACAGCAACAAAACTGACACGAACAGCTGAAAAATATTGGAGAATAAACATCTACACAATAGTAGTTTTAAGTGGTTTGAACTCGAATGTTACAATATTTGGAAAAAATTATAATGTGGCGCTTATTATTTACTTTTTGTTGTCTAAATTAATAATGCATACTGAATGTGTGAAATTTTTGCTTCTAAATTATGAAATTTTAATGCATCACCATTGATTATATAGTTTTATATCGTAAGCATGCACAAGAAAACCTTTTGTGGCAAGAAAGAGCATTAAATTTGGGTTATAACACAGTGATCCAGATTTATTAATCCAGATTATGCCATAGACATTTTAAAGGGTTTATTGAACTCAACTTTGGGGTCTTGTTTGCTTGGGGGAGGGGGTTCATCATCATTCCTGGTAGGAAGGACATGCTTGCCATACATGTTAGTAAGTTAAAATCTATATTTTGTTCAACTTTAACTTATTAATGTATTCAATAAAAGGTTACAACTGCAGTAACAGTTGTAACAACTGCTGCTGAATTTCAGGAGTAATAAACAGATTTTTGGTAACAAAGATGATTTCCACTGCACGACAGGCTTTATTTTAGAATTTCTTATATTTCATCAAAAACTGAACAATACTTTTGATATGTTCTCCTAAATAAATTTATTGTTAATAAACATACTAAAATTAAGAAATTTTAATTTTCAGTTTCTTTTTTTTTTCATTTTAAATATTGCGGACAAAAAGTAGTCTCTACACAATGAAAACATTATGTAAAAAAGTGCACTAAGTCTGAGCATTGTGATTGCATATGAAAAGTATTGTACAATTTAGCTGTACAGAGTGTGCTGTTTGTACAGTGCACTTTTTGTGCACAAAACAGAGATGCCAAACATGCTCAGATTTTGCGTATCATGCTCAGATTTATGCTTTGTTTTTGCGTATTGTGATGTAAATACGTGTGTGACCATTGAGTTTACGATGTTAATGGAATTTGCCTAATTGCTATGGTTAATTTAGCAGTTGCTAACGATATTTCTTGTCGTAAATAAATCTTCTCTATTTTCTCAAGAACTATTGTCATTTAAAGAATTTCTTGAAGTGGCTGGACTCATAACAATATATTGCAATTAAACATTTTTGTTCTGACTAAATATATTTACTTTTTAATCATTTACTCGATAATGCACTACATATAGCTTTGATTAATATTGTAATTTTGCATCCCTTCTTTTAAGTTTTGGATATTGATAAGTCGCATTTCTAGTTGATTTAATTATGTTACATTAAAATATTGTGCTTCGTAAATATACCTAATGCAATGCTGGTATTCTAGTGACTTCAGTATGCTACTGGCACCATGCACCGTACCAGCTTATGCAATGCCAGTACACTTTAACATCGAAATGGACTGCACCAGTGTCTATTCTCGCATCATAAGTCAGTACAGACCATTCTGGAGAATCACCAGAATATACTACCGCGATAGGAAGTAACGAAATGTGCTGTACCAGTACCAGAAAGAAATATCGGTATACAACTGAAGTTGGAACAACAACTCTGGCTAAAACTACCGGGATTTGAAGAACCAAATAAATTCCAAAATAGAACAACCGTTCGGAAATGGAGTGCCGGGATCTGAAGTACCAGCTTATGGAACACCGGTTCCAGTAGGAACTACCGAGATCTGAAGTATACCGGAACACAGGTTCTGGTATGGACTACTGGGATCTGAAGTATACTGGCTAATGGAACACCGGTTCCGGTATTGAGCCCCGGTCCCGCTACGGAATACCGGGATATGAAGTATACCGGTTTATGGAACACCGGTTCCAGTATGGAATACCGGTTCTGGTATGGAGTACTGGTTTCGGCATGGAATACCGGTATTATTGGAATACTGGTTCCGGTATGGAGCACCGGTTCCGGTATGGAAAACCGGTATTATTGGAATACCGGTTCTGGTATGGAATACCGGTTCCGGTATGGGATACCGGGATCTGAATTATAGACCGGCTTATGGAACACCGGTTCCGGTATGGGATACCGGGATCTGAATTATAGACCGGCTTATGGAACACCGGTTCCGGTATGGGATACCGGGATCTGAATTATACCGGCTTATGGAACACCGGTTCCGGTATGGAATACCGGTTCCGGTATGGGATACCGGGATCTGAATTATACCGGCTTATGGAACACCGGTTCCGGTATAAATACTGACATACCGGAAGTATGATACCGGTTCCGGTGTTTCATAAGCCGGTATATTTTTCCGGTATCATTTTTTTTCCAATAGGGTAAACTTAAACCAAATAACAATAACTATACTTATTTACATTTTTTAAAAAGAATTTGAGAGGGCCCTGAGTTCCTCTCTATCTCTATGCCCCCTTGAAGTCATTCAAGAGCGTCTAAAAAATTTTTTTTACATAATTTCAATTCCAAAAAAGTCTTAGGGAGGCTCCCCAAGCCTCATCACACTGACATAACCAAAAATCGTCTAAAATACGGTTTTTCGAGCTAAAATTTCCTGGGAGAGGATCCCCAAATCTCATGCCTTTACCTAAAGTTGTCAAAGATGGACCTCAAACACGTTTTTAGGCCTTCAATTTCGAATTTTTCCGGGACAGCCCTCTCAATAAAAATTTCGTTTTTCGGACTCAAATTTCGAATCATCTAAATTTTTGCATTCAGGACATTCTAAAATTTTGCATACAATCGCATTTTAATGCTTCAATTTCGAAACATTTCCGGGGGAGTTTCTTAATGTCATCGCACCCCAAAGATTGACTAAAGCTGCGTTTATGGAACGAATTAAAAAAATTCCGTGAAAGAATCTCCGAACCCCCTATTTGCGTAAAAATAATTGTTCTTATGAGTGATATTGATAGTTTGGAATGGTTGTTAAAAAATTTAAAAATACTATCTTCATTTATTTCGGGGGGGGGGGGGGGTACAAAGTTCAATAGGGGCGCAGTTTTTCACCTTAGCACGGAGCGGTTCAAAAGCTAAATCCGGCCCTGGGGGGGGGGGCGGCTTTCTGCGGAAATTTTTAGAAATTGAAATCTTTTTTGACGTTAGTGTAATGAAAGGAACGGAGCTTTTGAAGTTGCCCTCGATTGATTTCGTTTTAAAAAATAGAGCGAAATCCATCACCCCTCCGCTCAACTTTTCGAAATTGAAGTTCTAAAAACGCAGTTTCGGAATAACTTTATTGATGTTACGGACAAGGCGGTTCTGGGGCTCTCCCCAATAACTATTTTGAAATTTAAGTCCTAAAAAACGAAGTTTTAAAGAGAG
This sequence comes from Uloborus diversus, assembly GCF_026930045.1. NCBI lineage: Eukaryota > Metazoa > Arthropoda > Arachnida > Araneae > Uloboridae > Uloborus > Uloborus diversus. Next base: position 84,060,552 of record NC_072733.1, read on the forward strand.
ATTCAGTGATACTAGATGGAGGGATTTAAACGCTCTCCACCTTAAAATTTTCGAAACTCGTTTTTTTTTTCGCTTTCAGATATCATGCGGGAGCAGTCGGACCCTCCGTCCGAAATTTTTTCGTAATTGAAGTCTTAAAACCGCGACTGTGGACCATATTTGGTAACGTTATAGGGGTAGGGACATTTTTCGAAATTGAAGCTCAATTAAAAGCTATCTTAAACGACTTTCGATGCTTTCAGAAGTCAAGGCATTTGGTATTGTCCCCTGAAAAATTTTTGCACTGAAGCCCTGAAAACGAGGTTTGAGAAGTTCTTTAGTGGTTTTAGTGGGTGGAGGGGGCTTGCAAAGTGTAGCATTTTGAAGACTTTCCTATTTTTAGACCGTCTAGGAATGTTACATCTCAACTCTAGAAGTATTACGCATGTGGCGCCATCGCAGTTGTTAAAAGGCTCGCACATTTTGCTTCGCCAGTCATTACCTGAAGACTCAGGTGCAGGTGCACCGAGATTTGTTTACACATTATGTTTAGTTACATAATAAAAGTGTTCTACCTATGTTTTATCAATTTACCTTTTTAAAAATACAGTCCACTACAAATTAAACCAGTGAACCTTACCAGAGTGGTCCGCCTAGCCGGACAGAAATACCGAAGCCATGGCAACTGTCATAGAAAAAGTTCCAACTGTGATCAACCGTCAAAGAGGAATGCTCAAAGGAAGAGTTACAAGAATTGAAAATTTCCTAAATACCGTTGAGTTGGAAGAAGAAACTGTAGTTCAACTGACAGTTAAATTAGAAGCCCTAAAAGAAATTCTAAGAGATTTGAAGACCCTTCAAACAGAGGTACTTGGGCTACCGGATAGCGTTGACATAACGGAAAACCTTCAGGCATTTGAAGAAATTGAAATTTCGATTGAGAATGCACAGGTAAGAATCCGAGCTCTCCTCTCTCAAATTCATAAAAAAGCTAATTCTCAGATTAGTACAAATGTATCGGCTACGCAGAATGTACCTATCGCTAAAACTAAATATAAACTGCCAGAAATTCCCTTACCCATTTTTACCGGCAAATATGAGGAATTTCAAAATTTTACTACGCAATTCAAAGCCTTAATCCATGAAAACGAGCAATTAAATGACACGCAAAAGCTATTTTACCTTAACACAGGGATTCAAGTGAAACACGGCCGATCGCAATGCACCGATGCGATCGCTATTTCCCCAATTTGAATTCAACTGTAACATTGCGATTGTCTTCAGTCCCGATTCCCTCGCAAAATTTGCAATTGCTCTCGAGCTCTTGTAAGTCTGGAAAATCCCTCGCAAGTGCAGAAAAACATCAATGGCGTCTGTTTTGAATGCAAAGTTGATTTTAGAATTAATGGAATGTTATTGTTGAAAATTTTCAATTCTAAATTGGCAACTCAATGCAAGACTCGTTTTTTGTTTACCGTAACCGTAGCATTTTTGCAGTAGCCTTCATTTTACATTGGAAGTAAAATTGGTTTTATTTACTTAAAATATGCGATACTTCTTCAATTTAACATTGTTTAATTGTTTTCATCCACAAATGCAGTACTTATTTTAATTACGACTTAATACTTGATGGCACAATATTCTGCATAGTCATTATACTACTTCGTCGTTTTGAAAAAATAAATGGAATTTTTTTCCGGCTGAACAACAATACAAGTTGAATTACGACTGTGATGAGAAATTATAATTAAATTCTCTTCATTGTTGTAATTTTACTAGTTAGTACTATACTAGTTGAGAAAGAAAAAGAAAAGGGGGATTGTTGAAAGTGAGTAAATTTGTTTAACGTTCACTATCTTACTAATATAAAATCTCAATTCTAGGCTAGTATTTTTCAATTATTTGCTAAAATTGCATTTACTTGCGCATTATGGTACAATAACAAAATACATCAAACTTAGCTACATGGCCCCGGCATAAGTTCCTACTATGACATGCATTGTACTCCCATTAAAAGGTAAATTGTGAAAGTCTGAAATCTGGTAAATGTCGACACTAGTCAGTGCATATCAACATACACATACCAAAGGCATCGGTGATATACTTAATATTTCTGGTGAATCGTCAGTAAAAGTCGACATTCTTTAATTTTGGTGTTTTGCAGTAACATATATGTACTGCATATCCATGATTTTAAAAAAAGTAATTGGCAGAAACATTTCGCTGTAAATAAATGAAAAAATAAATGACAATCCAAATCCCGTTGTTTTTTTTTCCAATGAGGAAAAAAATAATGGCAGTACTTCACAAAGGTGCATATGCAAAACGTAGTCAAACAAGGGGGGCAAATTTCGAATTCAATCGTTTAATACTGGTTTGGGAGGGGGTGATAGTGAAAAGCGAGCAGTGCCAGATGTTAAATTTTTCTGTTATTTTTATATGTCTGTGGCAAATGTTGAAACTGATGCCCTCACTAGTGATGGGCATTATCGAGACCTTTTGATAATCAATATCTTTCCAAATCGAGAACTTGAGCGATTGATAATCCAGATCTTTTGAAATCGAGAACTCCAGCTGAGTCAATCAATAACCAAGAATTCGTGACAATAAGAGTTCTCGAGTGATTCGATTATGCCCATCACTAGTCCTTACCCGTCTACCTTCAAGGTTTTATATCAAGTTTGAACAAATTTGAAGAAAATAATTATGGTGAATTTTGCCACCTTTCAGAAGTTGCCGCCTGTAGCAAGGGCTTGCTCCCATATATGTAGTACAGTCCAACTCACTAAAAACAAGCGCAAAGAGACCGCAGCATTTGCTTGTTATATATACCAGAGTGCTCGTAAAAAAAAGGGTTTGTGGAAAAAATCATGAAAATTTATACATACTGAGTTATTTTTATATTTCAATACAACACCAAAGTTAGCTATTTTCTTTGAACTGTCTTATTTCTCTCTTTCTTGTTATTTTTTCAAGGATTTCGTGATATGAAGAACATCGCCAATGGCATCTGCGGCTTTAAATAGTTCGAATTTTTTCTGCACTTTAGAAACTATTGAATACTGTAAGCCCCGCTTAATCGGGTAACAGATAAACGAATAACCCGTTTATACGAATAAAACCTCCTGGAACCGAATATTTCCCCATAGATGCAATACTAAAGATCCCCGCTTAATCGAATAATTTCCCCGGATAATCGAAATTAAGTAAGAACACTTATTGTTTGCATTCGACGAACCTCACCGGTAGACCGGTGAGTAACGGGTTACTAACCGCAACGTTCTATCACCTTTCGGTTACCATTTTAAGCTGTTGATTGGTTGATTAAAGCACGTGATCGGTTAACTGGTTGAGCCGGTCGCAAGCAAGCATCGAGTTAAACTATAAAGTAATATTTATTGCCAACTGTCTTTACATTAAAAAAAATAGCGCAGTCGATAACCTGATTAAATAACACAAATAAATATTGTACACAATTTAGACGATGATAAATTGACAAATATTTAATGTAAGATATGGTAGACAAGGAGGGGGAAAAGGGTGTCAGAAAGTGTTCTCAAAAGATCTTGAGCGAGCAATCGCCTATTATGGAATTTTTCAAAAAACAATGTTGTTCTGAAAAAAAGTGCCAAAAATAAAGATTTTATAACTGAAGTTGTAAGCTACTTTTTATGATTTTCATACATACTTGTAATATACTTGTTTATATAAGAAATTATTATGTTGTTTATTTAGCTTATTTCTAAAACTTAAGAAATAACACTAATTATTTCCCTTAAAAACTTGTTTTTTTATTATTATGTTTTAAGACAAGTTGTAAATTTAAAAAGGTAAATAAAATTTCCCCGCTTAATCAAATAATATTTCTTGGAACCGACGATATTCGATTAAGCCGGTCTGACAGTATGTCCAAGGCTTAAGCTACAATATCCTCGGAAGTATATCTCGGAAATGATTTAACATTCGCTTCAACAAATATAATTTCTAAATCCTCCTAAACTCCACAAATTTTTTTAAAAAAGGCTGTGTCACTTTTTCTCAGGATTTATGTCTTTTTTTTTTAATTCAAAATGTTATTGAAATTTTTCGAGAAATAGAATAATGTTTTCTGCAGTGGAAATTGACAGAAATTTTATGACTGACAAAAATATTGCTCGCTTGAAGCGGGGTTTGCTCGATAAGGTGAGTTACGCTCTTATAGGCTTAACATTGTACCAGCCAAAGCTTTTTGATTCCCTCGCTAAATCCAAGTTCTCGTTAAATCAGGGCTCGTTATAAGCAAATTCGACTGTATTAACCAGATACACTACAAGAAATGGTTCCGTAGGTAATTTAGACCTTTTAGTAAGTGCTCGAACAAGATGTGCAGAAACAACTTCTGCCGTAGCCTCTGATAGGATGGAAACAGCATATTGTATCCTCGTTGGCTATGTTTTTGCCCATTTACTTCAAAATTTGCACAGTCGGTGGCTGCAGCTGAGTTTTGCATCTAGTTATATTACAACATGCTTCCTTCGCCCTGGATCCGGCACTTGATGTACGAGAGAATAACCTGCAATTTTACCAGACAGTCCGGTTATCACATCCAAAGACTGCAGTTTGGTTCTTATTAGAACTCATCAGTCTGGAATAGTGTGAACAACCGAGCTGGAGGCAGATATCAACTCATTGGAGCTGAGAGCGCCAACAAACTGGTAGACAAAGTAAATTTATCTCACCAGTGGGTGTCCGCAGCATGGTGCGGTTCGACTTGTGGCGGGTTATACAGCATGTAGCGCCGTAATACTACATGAAGTACATGGCTGGTTTTAAGGCCAATGTATGCCTTTACGTGCGGCGGTGATGGGAAAATTGTATTACAGCAATGCATTTGAATTTTTAAATCTCAGACTTGTTTACGCAGGGCCAACGAGAGACCATTGCAGCCTAGTCAAAAACTAGGGGTCACAGCTCAGTTTTATGAGGAGAGTGGGGGCTGGAGACCAAATTAACAACAGGTTCGCCTTGGCTCTTAGCTGCCCTGCTTTTACCCCAAAAGCAAACCAATTCCCACTATTACTCCGTATCCCTGAAACAGCTATAGTCTAGAGGGAAAAAGATTCCAAATTCTAGAATTTCAAAGCTTCCAACTCGTATCTCCTAACCTAAAATTGGCCTGACACTGCAACCCCGGTTATGAGTAAACCTTCACCTCCATACAAAAAATTTCTCGTTATGCTACAATGCCCAAAAACACCCCTTTGTGTCCATTTCCAGGGCTAGCAGGCCCCTTGTGAGCCAGCTTCAAAGTTTTTGCCTGGCACATGGCTGTCCAAGGAGAAGGATGAGCAGGGCATCCCCCGCCGGGCGGGAGTGAAGACATGACAGCGAGCTCTAAACTGAGCTTTAGCTGGATTAAAATGTATTCTTTTTACTTTTATTCAGTACTAGTGGTACCCACACCGCTTTGCCCATAGTAGAAAATTAAAAGGTCTTTTGGTTCGCCTTTATATTTATGTATGGTGAATTTCTCGCCAATTCACTTGCCCATGTTACAGTTCCGCGTTATGATGATTTCGTAATTTACTATTCCACATTGTGATAATTTGTTCGGAGAAATTTTCTGAAAATTGGAATAGAAAAAAAAAACAAAATTGAATTTTTGAAAAATCGCTTCGAGGTGCACACCCTCATGCTACAAACTTTGCTAAATTTCATGAAAATTGGCCAAATGGTCTAGGTGCTATGCGAGTCACAGAGATCCAGACAGAGAGACTTTCAGCTTTATTATTAGTACAGATTTAATTTAAAATACTAACACATTCCTGTCATTTTTAATAAAAGGAAAGATAACATGGTCAGTCTCTTCGGACGGCACTGCCCCTGCTTTCCTACCCTCTGTGCGGCCTTGGTCAGGCCCGGATCTACATACTCGCAGACCCTGCAGTGTGTGTGGGGAGGGGGGCATGCCACTGAAAGTGCCCCCCGGCCCTCAGTGGCGGATCCAGCCGATTGTTTTGGGAGGGGCCATCCGAAATTTTTGAACAAACTCCCCAGAGCCAAATTTAGCTCCATGATGCCCCTAGGCAAATTTGAAATCTTCCGTCCCCCCCCCCATAAAAGAAGCAAAATATCCTTGACTCAAAAAACGTAAAAAACTGTTCCCCAGATTCAAACTGTCAAACTTATGAAGAAATGGTGGCGCTTCACATTCTGAAGCGCCCCGACGAAATGATCACAGTGATTTGCCCAAAAAATTTTTATTCGGCAAATTTTGCTGATCATTCTGCAAATACCATGATTGAAAAACATTTAACTTTCATAAGATGTGTGAAAGTAATCATTATTAAATTACAAGAAAAATTGCCGCTGTGGAAAATGAAAGAATGCTAACATTTTACTTTCAAGAATAGCAATTTAATTCAAAAAATGTGTTTTATAATAGAAAATTTGCCACCCCTGAAAAGTTTGCCGCCCTAGGCAGCTGCCTACTCTGCAGGCTGAGGACTGCTGATGGCCTTTGAAAAAAGTGAGAAAGGTGACAAATTTGAAAACAAAGGTGACTAAAAGGTGACAAAAAAGTAACTAAAAGGTGACCAAAAGCAATTTGTTAAGAACTCAAAAAACAGAAAAGGATTATCCCTTTTTACTGACTTTTACCAAAATAGCCCTATATGCTTTTTGTAAAGATTTCTACAGTTTCACTTTCAATACATGTTTTAATTTTTTCCATTTTCTTAGTTTCTTCTTCACAATCCTTTCTTTTTTTTGCTCTTCTTTTTGCTTCTATTTCAATTCCAAATCCTTTTTCCTTTTACATTCATCCATGTATGTTTTGTAATTTACGTGTGCTTGTTGTGCACATTTAATTATTTCTGAACCAATCGGTAAAGAAAGCAAATGAGGATATTCTTTTTACAGCGTCTTTAACTATAAGTATGCTATTTAAAAATCTTTCAGTGCTTGCTGTCTTATTTTCACCAAAAAGGTGCTTTGAAATAGAAAATAGTCTTTCAATGTCAGCATTACCATGTGATAATGCAAGTGAAGCTTTTATCTCCTTAGAAACATTAGATCATTGGAAGTTGAGTCCTTTTTTGAAATGTGCTGCTGCCAGTAGATATCAATGATTTTGTTTTCGGATGCTTCATCATCTTTTTCCAGCTGCAAAAGTTTCCGTTCATCTTGAAAATTATCGAGTGGAACATTAAAAGGCATGATTTTGGCAACCTTTATCAAATCCTTATAGCTTCTAGATTTACTTCTCTCTTTTGGATCCAAAAATTTAAAACTTTTCAGTAACCCGTTTGATATGCAACTTTTTTCTATTACATACTTGCATGCAGTCACACAATGCTTTTTAACAGCTCTTAAAAACATAACCTTGTCATTTTCTTTCAGTTTTGACAGTTCATCTGTCACCTCTCCACTAAAAACGAAATCTTCAAGAGGTAGTCTGTTACCAACTGCAAACAGTTCATCGGTGTCTAGGTTTGAAAAATCAACTTACTTTATGACAGAGGCTTCTATAACCCGAGCCATAAAAATCTGAACAATGGTCTCTATTTCTTGGTACAATTTATGTATCATAAGTGCTTGGCATTGAAAGCGTTTCGTGAACTGCATAAACAAATCAGCAGATGAAAAGATAAAATGCAGCTCAGCTTTTATAGAAGGTCTTTTTAAAACATTTGCAACAGCTTTATATGACCTGCATTGCATAGCTGAACTCTTTTTTAAAGGCACATGTTTAAAAAAATAATACTGAAGAGCATCCCACTGTTCCAGTAGTCTGTTTGCTGCAGGTCTAAGGGTAAGCCAATGGGTAGTTGTGTTTCAGGAACTTGCGATGAGGTGTATTTAGTTGAGCTTGCACTTCTTCGAAGTCCTCCTAACGGGAAGGCCAACCATCAAAATAGCTATAAGTACTAAGAAGAAGTTCAGATGCTTCTTCACCTAAATATTGCAATGCTTTGACATACGCATTATGCATTGTATGAATACTGGAAGTACCAATATTTATTAGGCTTTTTTCTCGTGTCTCAAGGATAATAGTGTCAAACAACCTAAAAACCTTTTTATTAATATAAGGACTATCCAAAGGAAAGCATGAGACAGTTATTCATGGATAATTACTCTCGGTAAGTGCTTCATATAGCTTCTCAATCGAAATTTCACCAACTGCCTTGTAGTCCAGTAACTTTAGAATTTTTCTTCGGAATAATTTTAAGCCAAAGTTCTTTTTCGCCCAAAGCTTTCTCGTGTCCTTCTAAGTAAAACCTCAAAAGTTCCCGACATCTGGCTGTACGCGTCCCCCCCCCTTTATTGAGGGGGAGCGGGAGTTTGGGGGGAACCTGTTTTAAGTATATAAGCAAGTGGGGTGTCTATTTTTGTGCATTTTGCACGCTGAGTCGAATGGAAACAGATTCATGTTGGTACCGTTAATAGTTTCTGTGTCAGGAGAGGTTTCATATGTAAAAAAGACACATAACCAAGAATATTTTGCTATAAAAATTTTATTAAGTGTGAACTTACATTAGAAAAATTATAATTAGAACATTAGACAAACATCATTATACTTATGGAAAAAAATATTACGATAACAATTTCCTTTTTTTTTACTATACAGAGTTGAAGTGTTGATAGTTTCCCTCACCTGTTCTCGATAACAGAAAAATTGTTCAGTACATTAAAAATCCTTCTCGTCCATCACGTCTATTTCTTCAGAACCAATGATTACTTCATTTTCAGAGATTTCCTCCCTTGGTGCAACATTTAAGCAAGACTGCCCATGACAATTTTCACATGCTATAGAACAGTGTAGTCCCAATTTTCGGCATCCACACGTATTGCTGCAACCTTTAGAAAATGAACAGAAAATCATATTCAAAATTGAATCTGCGGCGGGTGGTTGTGCTGTTTGTATTGGAAATAACAAATTGCCTTTCAAAATTCAGTCTCAAACACGAAACAAATGTTGCTCTGCTGCATTTGAAGTGGGAGGCAGGGAACATAAATTCACCGCTTTATTTTTGTGACTTATTTGTTGGAAAGTGAAAAACGATAATCATTTAATGAATTTTGATTTGATGAAGCACCATAAATGGCCAGAAAAAATTTTATGCCATTTTCAGTTATCAATGCATTAGAAACATTACTCTGATTTGAAATTTGTTTGGCGTCTTGTAAATCTGGATGTTCTAGTATTAATTTAATGGCTGCTGATTTTCCTTTTCTGAAAATAGCGGATGTTCCATCTCAGCCACAGAAAGCTTGCAGGAATAAAATGTACTCTTTGTAATTTCTTTCCAAACTTGTTGAAGACTAAATCTTCTGCCCTATTTTGCCTTTTCCGGGCTTGAGGAAAAAGATTTCCAGGTTGGGTAGAGTTCGAGCTACCATGATTACCAATAGATAGATATTCTTCCCAACAGTAACAGAAGCATTTTTATTAGTTTCCGCAATCATGAGTGCTGTTTCTACAATAAGCACATCAGCATCATCTTTTGCTTGCTTAACAGATATATTAACGACTTTAAATTTTTCAGTAAGCAAACAGATCAATCTACTTTTGTTTTTTGAGTTTGCGAGGAAGTTTACTTGGCTTACAGTTGAAATCATGTTTTTATCAAAAAGTATCTCCGTTGACGCTGCTTTGGAACATCGTCGAAAATGCTCCATGGTTTTGACACTTTTTCTGGATTAGTGTAACCATCAAATACGATGACAGTACTTTGGCCGTACTGCTTTTCGATATACAACACATATTTGTCACAATCACTCCGAATGAATCGTTCTGATGCCAGACCACGCGATGAAGAAGGTTACCTCCATCAATAACACGATTCAAGCTTCCAAAATCAGGACTCTTATCTATGGGGTTAAAACTGTGGAACAGCGACGATTTGGTTGTTTTCCTCATTCCTATTTCATCGAAAAGAGCAACTGGACAAGGAACCAGTTCAAACTTCAAACACTCACGAAGCTCATCATCTGATCTTTTCATTACACTTATTTTTTTGAAACAACATTAAGAGATCGACAGGGATAGCAACATCATGAACTGTTACATGGCTGTTCACTATTTGGAGAGAACGAACTCTTAACAGCACGTGAATATTTAATATCATGAAAATTATCACCGACTTTTTTCCCCATTATGGTTGCACCCATGTTTAGTGCGTCATAACAGTTCATTTTTTTCACATCTCCTGTAACCCTAGTTGCAATGAACATAATCAATTGCACGCTTGGGAAAGGGTTGTAGGCACAAAACCATTTGGATACTTTATTAACGTCTTCTTGGTCTCTCTTTACCCAAGATTCCCGTGCATCCACATGTTGTTCTCCACTTCCAAAGGAAATCTTGCAAAACTTTTCAAGTTCTTCAGTAACGTTGCTTTCACTTAGCAAACCTACAACAAACTTAGTTAAAACACTCTCTTTTGTACTTCTTCCATGTACGAAACCTCCTTGCATCTTTGAGGACTTCATAAGGGACTGTTCTATTACCATGTCACTTGAAGTTCCACAAAAAAAATTGTCCGATGGCTTAATAGTGAAAAAATCAGCAGTAAACTTTTTAAAGGTGCCTACATCCATTGATAATTCTAAATTTTCCATGTCTTGTACAAACAAGTGGGCCCTTTGGCGAACAAAAAAAGTCCTGCAGCATGGAAATAAGGTAACATTCTCTAAATTGCAGTCAAATATGAGGTCCATTCCCCTCTCCTCTCAGCCCTTATAAACTCTTTGAGGATTAACACCATGTCCAAATACTGAATCCATAATTTTGAAGTTGGTCCTCTGTGTTTCAAATTGAAACATTTATTTTGGAATTTACTTTTCACCTCACTAAGGATCCTCAATTCTCCCACCTCAGAAAAGGGTGGTGTTGTTTTATGAACTTATTTAAAGTAAGTGTCCATGAATTCTTGTTTGTTTCTAGTCAAAGGCAATTCACTGAAAATTATTTTAGATAGAGCTATTTGCAAAAGTGTATGAGCTCAAACAGCTCCAGAGTAAGCATGTCCCGCCAGTATTTTGTCAACGGAATGAGAAGCGTAAATAGTGCTCATTACTTTTTTGAGGCCACTTCCAGCCATGATAAAGCCAATTGAACCGAAAAAGGACATGCACATGTGAAAACCTCCGAGTCTCGCAATTATTTTGGGGACTCGTAAATTTTATCGGTTAAAGCGACAATTTCCCTTGCTTTAATTTAGGTTGGTCAAATGTTATTACACAGCTAGTTTGGCTATATTTGAGACCATCTTCAAAAACATATGGCTATAAATGGTGTCATAATTGCTTGGAGGATGGTTTGCCTAATGGTAAGTACATGACACGTGATTTATAGTTTTCTTTTTGTTCTGTCACAACCACTCCACCCAGGAATTTTCTGTAGCTCTTTATATTAATATTGCTGTAATATACTTTTTCTGATCACTCATATTTTTTATTAATGTTCAAAGCCTTAAAATTGAAACTTTTAATTTTATTTTATTTTTCATGTGACCCCTCTAACTCCGAAACTATTAACACAGTTTAACTAGAGTTTTATTTTTTCGCTGTATATATAAACTTGATTCCGTTTCCATTCGATTCAAGGCGTAAAATTCATAGAAAATGACACCCCACTTGCCTACATACTGAAAATAGCATTTTTCACTCTCCCCCATTCTCACCCCCCAAAAAAGGCCGAAGCGTACATCCAAATGTCGGGAACTTTTGAGGGGTCACTTTCAATGATATAACAAAGCTCTATATGAAATAAAACTTTGGCTTAAAATTATTCCGAAGAAACACCCTTTTTTTGACTAAAGTGACTGGACTATTGCCCAAGAAGAAAGTTTTGAGATGCCTTGTTGTGATGCAACATTGGCTTTCAGACCAATATTTTATTGTTCGTTGCAGTTCTTTTTTGTCTTTGATATTGGTAGTTTCATCAAAGCTCAAAGTATAATAGGATAAACATGCTTCCTTTAACATACATTCCTGAAAATAAGGAGCAAGTCCATCTGTAGAAGGGATAGAAAGACTGGTTCTGCTCATAGGGTGCAATTGCAAGCGATAAAGAAAATTCCCTGATTTCCCGGTAGCACAACTATTTTTCTTACAACAACAAGGTGGGGGGGGGGCATATTTAAGGCTATTTCTTAATTAATTTCACTGTTAAAGCTATCATTCAGATACTTTTCAAAGATTTAATTATTTAAAAAAATCCTAAAATGCATTTTAGGAAAGGTGAGAAAGGTGACAAAAGTTGCAAAAGGTGACTAAAAGTAACCAAATTTTCAAAAGGTGACTAAAGGTGAGAAAGGTGACTGACTCCTCGGCCTGGACTCTGCCTATTGGGAAATTGGGTCCTGGTAACTCCCCAGATATTTTATTAAAATGAAGTTTTAAAAACTCAATTTGCAGGGTATCGAGACATTAGATGAGGGGGTGGATTTAGGAATCTCCCTCAAAAATGTTTCAAAATTTAAATTTCCGAGTAATTTTTGAAAATTAGGAAACTTAAAACGCATTTTGTCTATTTTTGATGATGTACGTTTTTGGACGCTGGCCGCAAAATACTTTTTGAAAATAAAGCTTAGAAACCAAAATGTTCTGTCATTATACATGGAGAAATTAGAAGAGGAGGGGTGCTCTTCTAGCTCTTCAGCTGTCAGCCTAAAAATGCACCTTTAGGTCGTAATGTTTGCTTACATTAATGGAAATGTGAAGGTGCTTAGAATCCTTCCTTCCTGGAAATATTTTTCCTTTGAGGCTCTAAACAAATTCGATTTTTAACTATATTTATACATATTTTAGAAAGGGATGGAAGATTTGTGAGCTCCTCTAAAAATCTCCTTTTAAAGTTTTCATCACGACATAAAATAGGGAGGGAGGGGGTCCTATCAAAACTCGTTTGTAACTGAAGTTCCAAAAAAATTCATTGAAGTTGCTTTTACACAAGTTAAGTGATAAGGGCTGGAAAAGCTAGTTTCCGTTGACATTTTTTCCAAATAAAAGACTTAAGATGCAATTTTTTGCTACGTATCAAAGCATTTGTGAAAGGGCATGGGAAAGGGGGGTTCTCCTTCTAGTTTCGAAATTAAAGCCATAAAACGAAAATTTAGGCTTTCTTTGTTCTTGTGAACAATAGGTATACTCTGAGAACCGCAGCATTTAGAGATCGTCCAAGTTTCTGTAGTTGGAATCAAGAAATAATGTAAAAGGTGGAGAAAAATGTTGGTAATAAAAGTTTTCTTTTGAGGATAGGGATATAATTTATCTGCCAATTAAGGCCTATACTCCTTTTTCTATACATGTGTTAAATTTTGTTATCTTCTCATAATATTTTTTTCCCTTAAAAACATTCCTACAATCACAAGGCTTTGGGAGGGGCCATGGCCCCCATGGCCCCCCTCTAGATCCGCCCCTGCCGGCCCTTAGTGACATAGAAATTTAGTAGGCAGTTAGCCGCCGTGCTGATTTTTGGCAGGGGGCCTCAAAATTGATAGATTCGGGCCCGACCCTGGTCATACTGTGTTCTTTCATTGTTCGTATTACAGTACATGTAGGTGTAATTAGTTTTATAATTTTGTATTTGAATAAAATTTCTTTTTTGAAGCTACACTTATTTCAGGGTAACAAGAAATTAGTTTACATTTTACTGATGAAAAAACAACTGACTTCCCTTAATAACAAAGAAGATATACTGCAATCACACCTGTTTAAACGAAATCAAAGAGACTTATTATGATCTAGATGAACTAAAATAAGTAAAATACAGTAAAAATGTGTTTAGTTGAAGTAAAAAGAACTTATCTCTGCACAATGTGTATCAGCATTTCAAAACTGGATGTATCTTATCAATGTGATTATTTGTAACTATTCTAGAAATTGGCTCCAACTTTTGAATTTAAACTTGTACATAACCCAAACTATTAACAAAAACTCTCATTTTGCTTCATAAGTAAACATATTTTTACTTATTACTTGTTCAAATGTATTCAACGTAGGGAAAAAAAACATGTTCAAATCAAACAGATATTACAATAGGCAGTTTAAATTCAAAATTCTCTAAGTATTATTCAATTGTCGTTGTGAGAAAATTATTTGAAAATCTTTGATCCTCATCAGATTCATTCTCATCGGATGATTATCAAATCGTAATTTTCCTTTAAACATCATGCGTTTTATTCAAAACAAATACAATGTGCATGTGGAACATATAGAGCATTTCTTAAACGGCAACATTTTTTATCCAGTTTGCTTTCTTTTCCAACTGTAGAACTGAAAGTTGAAAAAAAAAAAATAGCACGGAATATATCCATTACGCGAGCGAACATGAATTCAACATCAAAACAAATATTGCATCACGATTTTAACCATCTCAAACCCAGGGAGCTCAAACCTAATTCTCTCATTGGTTGACATCAGTTAATCGCTCCAAGTACATGCGATTATCATCGACCAGTAGCTCCTACCCCGACTTCTCACTTGCGATTGTCCAAATTGTTTCACTTGAATTCGACTGCCAACAGCGATTGCAAATCTCGTCGATTGCGATTGTCTTTTTTGCGATTGTGTAGTGTTTCACTTGAATCCGGCCCTAAATCTGCGTTAAAAGGTCAAGCTCAGTCTTTGCAAACCTCGGAAGACACTTACGATTCTTTGATGAATGCCTTAAGGGGCCGCTGGAGAGAGCCTCGGAAGTTTCGAAGTCAATGTTAAGTCTACGGGGAAGTTTCCTCCCGATTGCTAATTCGCATTTCAATATTTTGAGATAATTTTTTCTGCATAACATTCTTCACAGCGGTACAAATAACGCGTCTTTTTTAATTTTTCATTTTCTGTTAAAATTTAATATTAAATGGCTGTTAAATTTATGAGTTGACAAAAGAAGAGGTGCTTTCTGTTTAAACGCTTCATAAATAATCAAGATCTAACATTTGCTCAAATTGAAAAACTACGCGTTATTCTTGAAAGTTTGGGCTTTTCAGGGATACCTTTCTTTTAATCATACTCAAATTAGGATAAGAGTAATTGGGAGGGGAAAACTGGAAAATTTCGCAAAAATTAACGAATTTCCGTGTTAACCACGCCTTCCGCCGGTGACAATAGAGAAAGAGGGGACAACTTCTTTATCCCCTGTTGGGGTGGGGCCTTAGAAGGGTGGGGCAAGGAGATCGTCTTCAGGCAGTCTTCAGGGTAATAAAAAACATGTGTTTAGGGGGAGGGGATGACAGCAATTAAGGGTTGAATGAGCGAGAGCATTTATTTCCTTCGGGTCTAAACTTGGAGTAGACTATTTTTTGAGCTTCGCTACGCAACTTTTTCCTTGCTTACATACAGATTTGGAAATACATATTCTAGCAGGGGGAACCCCCCACGTAATTCAAATAAATTTGAAACTTTTTTTAGCGAAAATATTACACTATATAACAATAGGTTTGCTTTTAACTTTGCGTAATTGCCATATTATCAACTATATTTTAATGCTTACAGATTTGGAAATATATTTTATACCCTTGCATGGGACGAACCGAGCCCCCAAGTAATTCAAATAAATCTTAAACATTTTTAGTGAAAAGATTACATTGTAACAGCTTTGCATAATTTATGTAATTGCCGTATTATCAATATCAACTATATTTTAATGCAAAAGAAAAACTTCCTTTCGAAAAAATATATCAGAAATGTAAAATATACATGAGAATCGTAAAGTTTATTGAGGATCAATAAAAAAATATATCAGAGATAACTATATTGTAATGCAAAAGTAAAACTTCCTTTTGAAAAAATGTATCAGAGGTGTAATATGCAAATAAAAGATGTCATAATTATGTGCCAATTACACTATCTAACAATAGGTTTGCATTTTAACTTTGCGTAATTGCCATATTATCAACTATATTTTAATGCAAAACAAAAACTTTCTTTCAGAAAAAATGTATCAGAAGTGTAATATGCAAATAAAATAAAAGATGTCATAATTATGTGCCCGTTGAAAGTGATTACAATGAACTTTGAAGAAAAGCATCAACAATCTTTTGTGCAAATAAACAGTTGCATTAACTAGGATGAAATACTGTGAAAGCACTTATTCTTACGAGCCTAAATTTTAGCGAAATTGAAAAAATCGACGAATTTCTGAGTTGCAAATTTTGCGAATTTTATATGAACAGAATTATTCTGTAAAAAATTATTTCGCGAGGTTTAAATTTTCGTGACGACGAGCTCTGGAAAATTGCGAAAATGAAATCCTCGCGAAAATAAGTGCTTTTACTCAAAGTCATCACATAAATACGTTATCCTGAATCACTATTGATCTAATGAACTAATTTTCACGTGCTGAAAATCTAACTTCATGGTTCGAAAAGAGCCTTATGTTATTTAAAAAGTTCTATTCGGGAATTAATGCACCACTAAGTGCTTATAGTCATAGTTTTTTTCCCCCTAGTTTGAGTCTCTCACTACCGAATTATGGCTAGGGGGGACAGCAATTAGGAAACTGAGGTGCCCCGCGTGGGAACACAGAGCGATTTGGAATGAGGTACAATGAGACATTGAGAAGGCTCATAATCAGTTATATTATGACACTATATTATAAATATTGAATACAGGTTAATATATAGTAAATGTTACACAAAACATTACAAGACAAAAAGTTAGTTATAACGATAAATTATTTATAAAGTAACGTTGATGCATCACAAATTAAAAAAAAAAATCCAATAAAACATTAGATAAGAAAATAGGAATTATGGAACGTAAGAGACATTCAAATCTTCATTGTCGAGAAATTATTCCATCGTTGGCCATCGCAATTGGCCATACCTTTTCAGTGCTGTTACCAGTAGCCAGCTTGAACACGAAATAAGACTTTTTGAAAGTGAACCAAAAAACTCTTTGTGCTTGAAAAACTATTTTTTTTAATTTATAAATAATTTGCTTTTAAAATATTTTTTAAAACTTTTTACAAAATTTATTGGTTTTAAAAACATAATGGGGTTCTTTCCTTCAGTCAAAAATATGTACTACTTTTAGTTACTGAAATTGATAGAAGCAAAAAAAATAATAATAACAATAATAATAACATGGAGCAAGGAAAAACTTTCATTACCCAATGTTTAATTTTTATTTAATTATTTTAAATGTCCAATTTTAAAAATAATGCGTGGTCTTTATGGCGTCACAAATGATGTACTTTGGCGCATCTGTCTACCGCGTTTCCACGTTATGATAATCAAGAAACGAATTAAATATTGCGCTCTACGCTTACTCTCAGCCATATCGTTGCCAGTACACGTGAGTAAAGATGCGAATTAAATACTTCGCTCTGTGAATGGCAACAGTGAATGGCATTTCATCATTTGTGATATCAGCAGAAGCATAAACAATGAAAGCTTCCGATTAAAATATCTTTTTAAAAATATTAAACTTAGTCAAATTATGTAAAAAATGGTCAGCTCCCATGTTTTTAAACATGCTCTTTTGGGAAAAAATACTTTTAAAATTTTGGAAACGACCCCATTTGAGGAAATTAATATTTTTAATTTAAATGTAGTTTTCATAGTAAGAACGATTGTGTACAATTTTCCTACTCCATCTTTTTAATACATATTGTTTATTTGTAATTTTGCTGTAAGCTATTCAATTGTTTTCGAGGTACCTATTGCGTTTTAAATTTAAAACTTTCGTAGATTCATTCATTCTGAATGAACCTATGAATGACGAATGAATCTACATCTGAACGATTTAGTCTGATTAATAATCAGATACAGACAAAGCTTAAACCCATCATCAAGCCTGCAGTTTCAACATAGGCGAATGTAACACTTTTTTTTCTAAAATTAGCAGGTATTCCGGGAGGATATTTTAATGCTCCGTAATTGTTCTAAAGTATATCCTAAAAACTGTACCAATACGTGCGCCATGAAGTGTTAAAAAAGTGCGTTAAAAGGTATGCTGAACAAAATACATGTTCCGAAAAGCGTTATCCGAAGTGTTCTCAAAATTATTCAAAAACGTTCTAAAAAGTGGGACAAGAGTCTATGCTTAAAAAGTATTTTGAAAAGTGTTCTCAGGAGGGTTGAAATACCTATTTCAAAAAATGTGTTCTCAAAAAGGGGACAAGTGTCCATGCGCAAAATGTGTTCAAAAAGAGTTTGATTATTTGTAGTGCACTTAGGAATCAGCAAGAGGTCCAAGGCTAGAAATATTGCTTAGGAGAGCACTTGATTTCTTGCATAAAACTCTGCTAAATTACAGCTCCATAAGGCGAATGGTTCTGCCCAGTGGCGTGCAGATCAATATTTTTTAGGGGACTAGTTGGTTATGGTAAATTACGATACACAAAAGTAAAAATATGTATAGATATATTATCTTCCCTATTATTATCAACTTCAGTGTTATGCTTCAAAGTTGATGAGCAACATTGCTCACTAAGATGAAAATCTATTCGAGTTTTACCAAAAGTTTTCAACAGAGTAATGGCTTGGTAGCGTCCTTGGGTTTTTTCGTGACGAATCGTTGCCTTGTGGAAATTGCTCATATCTGAAAATCCATTGGCATTCCAGACGCCTTTTTCCTTTTCAAAAAGGGCCAGCAAAATAATTTTTTTCTTGACTTACAAGCAGTCATCCATTTAACAGTCTCAAAGTAATCTTTCTTAAAATGCCGATTGAAATTTTTTAGCTTCGCAGATATTGCTAGGTCAGGAGTAGGCCTGCTCTGTGAAAGTATTTGAGCTTTCTCTTGGTCAAGTCAAAGCTCCGAACGAACGGTTTGCGAGAGCGTCCAGCAGGCAGCAATTCTCTTTCGAGCTCCGGGGCAGTCTGTGCTGTTGCGCATGCTCCTCAACTACGTCCAGTTGGGGACTTGTTTTTTCGACCGAGTCCCCTTCCATTACAAAAGAAAAACACAATGGACGCAGGAAAATAACTTTGACTAGTGAATTTGCTGCTTCCTGAAGCTCACATAGAAACCTGTGCACTAGGTACGGAAACAAAAATTTATCCGTTGGTTTAAAAAATGCATGAAATAATCAAATAAGCTTTCGAGCGAACGTCAAGGATCTAACAAAGCTATATGAGATCTGGGGAACAGGTTCTTAAGAGCATGCCTCGGACAAGTCCATTTAAGACGTCGCACACAGGGGAGAAAGGGAGGGAGGGGCAGTAAAAGAAGTAGCGCTTTCTAATAAACTTGTTTTTCTGCTCACGTTTTTTCTTAATAAATTATTCTGCAAGGTGATTTTTTTGAAGGGGCAAATATTTAAGGGACCAGCCTAGTCCCTCTGGTACATGGGCGGCACGCCACTGGTTCTGCCAATGTCCACAGTTCTGTAAAGGCCTCGTTTTTTTTTATCGCGTCGCGATTGAAATGACAAAATCACCAAGTTTTTGCTTTCTTTGCTTACAAAACCTGAGATGTTTGCAATGCTGATATTTGGATGCCTCACTTTCCGAATTGTTCAACTCCATAAAACAAAAGGTAGGGAATAGTTATGAGGAAGATGGTATTATACATAGGAGTAATTAGGCCCTCATGGTACATTTTCTGCCATCACGCGGTCAGAAATGTACTGAACCAAAACTTTTATATAAATTCACATGCTAAGCATTGATAAAGCACTTCTAAATCAGAAATGAGGCTTTTTTTAAAAATGGAGAGAATCGATTTGGCAATTGAGACATCCATTTGGTGATCCTGATCAACTTTTGGGATAGAACCCAGTTGTATAGCAAAAGCTCTATGCATGGTAGATTTTTCAAAATTTGCTGCCAAAGTAGGTTAAAAATCGCATTTTTGCAAATTTTAACCATACATCATCGGCTTGGATCTGCTGAGAGAATAGTTTTCTGAAGTTAATTTTTTCCTCGTTTGTTGCCTGTTGCTATGTCCGAAAGGTATGCAAGTGTCATTTTGATAGCTCAAATAATTGCTGTATCATCCTAGCTGAAAAATGAGCCAAAAATTGATTTCGTCAATTTTGTCTCAATTTCAAAAATCAATATCTCAAAAGGGTCCTCTATAATTTGGTTTTCCTTCACATCATTAAAAAGAGAGCACATTTTTATCAAATAAAAAAATGTTCGTTTCATTTTCGAGACACACAATAAAAAAGAATAATGTACGTAGTAAAAAAAAAAAAACTTTTAAATATTTTAGACCGTTAGTTTTTGTGTGAGCGTCCCTCCAACAGTCCGAGAAATGGTAAAAAGTGACATTCCGGTTCCTGGAAACGAAGTAAAATATGACTGTTAATGTGAAAGTAGTAACTTCAGGTAAAAAAAACCTTGATAACAGGACGAAGCCATTTCTTCCAAGCTTTTCCATGGCTTTGCAAATCATATGAGGGAAGGGGGACATGGCCACAGCCCGAATATCCTGGAAATGAAGTAAATATATATGACTAGTTCAATTTGAAAGTAATAAATTTTAAGAATAAAAAACCCCCGATTGCAGAAAGAAACTATTTCTTCCAAGCCTTTCCATACCATTGCAGACCACAATTTAATCTGCTTTTAAGTTTTGACCAAATGTGAGAATGGATTACAGTCTCCTACCAAATATCCCCATTAATACGCTACTGCCAGTGGCGCACACAAGGGAAGGTCGTGCTTTATTTTCCCTTATTGATTACGATTCTATGTATTTTGTACGTAAAATAATTTCGAACAATAATTTCAGTTGTAATAAGATGAAAAAAAATCCTCATGTTAAAAGATTTTTAAAAATATTGTGCGCTTTTCCTACAACGGATTGCCTATAACAAGTAAACTGGTGATTATAAATGAATACACTAAAAATCCATGTTTTTAGTTTTGTAGTTACAGATTACATCAAATGAGATGTTATGTACTTCTATAATCATATGGTGCTTCTGCAACGATGAATTTGCTTTGCTGAATCCATTTTTTACTTATGAGAAAAGTTAATGCGCATATTATTTTGCTTTCTGGTAATTTATTTAAGTTTATTTCGTTAAATAATGCTAATTATTTATTCAATAGTTTACTTTTTACTGTTTTTCGTTCTCAAGAATCGACAAAATCAAGTCAATATGTTTGGCGTATTGGGAGTATGGTATGAGAATGAGGCTTTCGATCTTGCACCTTCCCGTTGCAAAATTCCTATGTGCGTTCAGTATCATTTCATTTATTTTCAACCTTTTATTTACTGATTCATTTGATCAAAAATTCAAATATAGGCTTTCCTCTTATTTTTGATGTAACATAACACTTATCAGCTCAATCGTGACTTCATCCTTATCAAATAGTCTAACTGATGATAAAGCGCTATCAACTAGCAGTTTTTTGTCATCACGTAACAGTGTAGCGATGGGTATGACAGAAGAGATAAGAACGTGGTTCACCTTATTAGTATTCCTGTCACCAGGTTTTGGGTGGAGAATATGATCCATTGCTGCATATCCTGCTCATTTGCACGAACTGTGAGCAGGAGCCAAAAAGAGAAAATAACGAATTACACTGTGCGGCCAAATGAATAAATAAATAAGTAGTGGTGATGTGAGAAAACAGCGGTTATATTTGGATCAGAGGGAGGGTCGCGTTTTACATAAGAATAAGAAAAAATGGTGTTCCCCTATTTTCTAAAAAAATATATCGAAAACGCTGTAATTTTTATACTAGGGTTTGTTTTCCCTTTTTTTTCCCCCGAAGTAAAACCAGGGTTTTGGACCCCTGTAAGCCCCGTGTCCAAAAAATGTTTTCCGTTGCAAAAAATGTTTTAAATAGTGCATGAAAACACTACATGTTGCATTCGAACCGCACCACAGATTTTCAATAAAGGGATACACCGCCCCCATCCCTATATCAAGAGTGTTAGCAGGCGGTGATTATTAGTGACGGCGATCCGTGAGCTATGGAAAAGCAGCAATGTTACATTGCAAAAAAACTTGATTTCATTTTTAATCTTAATTATTTGATTAGAATAATTTGATTAAAACATATTTTTTGAACATGGGGCTCATAGGAGTGAGTCCGATACTCAGGTTTTACACCAAAAAATTACTAAGTGAAAGAATTGTAAAACAAACCTCTAGGAAAAAGATATTTTTCATGATCGTTTGAATATTTTAGGGGGAATGCCTATACGAGACTCTCACCTTGCTCCAAATACGCGTGCTTTTGAACGTTGCACCTCTCTAAACCCTCATGGAAATGTTAATGGTTATTATAATACTCCCTTCTTGTCCAAATAAAAATTATGACCATGACACTGTCCAAAACTGAAAGAAAAGGGGAAGGGGGTGGAGATGGGGCGTTAAAACTAATCCCCCTTCCAAAACCTTAACCTTTTCCAACCTACAATTGTCTAATACTGTACGGAGCTGTAGATTGCGTAGAATGTAAGAATAAAGAAAATGTAAAAATGTATTATTCATGCGTGTGTTACTTTAAAATAATACATGTGTGTATGTAGTTTTAATACGTTTTTTCAATTTCAAAAAAAATCTCCTAACTTTCTCAAAATGTCTTTTAGCAAAAAAAAATCTTGCATTTAAATGCTTTTTTAAATCGTTCAAAAATGGTTGTAAACAGTAAAGACTAACTCATTGCAAAACTAAAGTTTCTTTTTCTTTCAAATCGTAATTTCTCTCTCTCTCTCTCTAGCGGCAATGGAAGTTTTCTTTCGTAACTCAACGAGCCGATTCTGGAAGTCTCCTGTCTTATAGCAAAGCAAAGGGTCTTCCTAAAAGCCCCGGGGTGACCGAAGGCGTTTTAAATAGTAAACAAGTCAAAGCAACAAGGGGAAACCTCAACCCCTGAAGGTTGTCCATTATTGGGATGGCAGCTAATAAATAACATGTGAGGGGGTCCTAGATGCAGTGTCAATTCCTTTTCTGATTGGATGCTCGCCTGTCAATCATGTGAGCTTAGCACATGCCTTCTCGCCGTGTCGAAAAAGGATCTGAAGTGAAGCGGTGGGCAAGTTTCAAATTAGATCTCTATCCCGCGGCCCCTTAAAATAAAAGACTTGTTGTCAATACCCATATTCAAAATTTATTCAACCTAGAAAAAATAAACAATGAATCTCCAAAAGAATTACGAAATTTAATAGATAATTTCAAAAAAAAATCTACGCGCTTAAAAGGTGCTAGAATTTGATCAAAATAACCTATCAGAAACACTTTTGTCTCATTTATTGTTACAAAAGGTTGATAAAGAATCTTCTAAACAGTATCAAATGTCTCTTAAAGGTAAAGATGTTGAAAGCTTCGATCAATTACTAGAGTTTTTTGAAACTAGGGTGCCAATATTAGAAACCGCGAGTAAAAATACACAAATTAAACAACCTCTTAAAAACCTTGGCCCTTCGTCGCAAAAAAGCAAAGCGTTTGTAGTTCAGAATAAAAATAATAAACCCAGGGTATGTGTTTTGTGTAAAAACCACACATTGTTTTGGTGCGTTGGATTTCATGACATGAGAGCATCTGAAAAATTGAAATTTGTGGAGCAAAAAGGACTTTGCAAAAATAGCCTTAATGCTCATGTGGGGATCTGTAAATCAAAATATGTGTGCTCTGTTTGCAAAGGCAAACATAATACCTTGTTGCATGATTCTTTAGGTGAAGTTTCTCATACCAAAATTGTTTCTGACTCAGAAGGTCGCAATTTACGTAACCTTTTGGACTCCTCGCAAGGAAGTTCTACTGTTTCTGTAGGTCAGCAAGTCTAATTTTAACAGCAAAACAAATGCGACTTTAGTATCTCGCACACAACAAATAGGTAATTTGATGGCAAAATTAAATGTGTTTGTTTTAGGAAAGGGCAACAATCGCGTGGAAGTAACTTCGTTAAGTGATTCATGCTCTGATATAAATCTCATGACGGAAAAGTTAGCAGATTTCTTAGGACTTAAGAAATTGCTAGTCAAAAATTTGTCTTTAAGTGGAATTGGTGACCATTCTGTACCAATAAAGTACAAGGTCATTTGCTGCATTAGCAATGCAGATAGAACTTTTGAAAAACAGATTGAATGTTTTCTTGTTCCGAAAATCGCGGCAAAAATTCCGTCTAAGTCTTTTTCTATAAACGAATGTCAAATTCCTAGTCACATTGTGTTGGCTTGTCCAAACTTCTATAAGAGTACGGACATAAAATTGTTGTTAAATAGTAGCTTGTTTTTTGAAATTTTGCGACCGGCAAAACTGTATTCTAAGGATAAGAAATTAATATTTCAGGACAGTGTTTTCGGGTACCTGTGTACTAACAGCACATTACAGGAAACAGATTTAATTAACTTATCACACGCAAAATTCTAAGTTGGATATTTCTTTGGAGAATTTCTTTAAAATGGAGTCTTTTCCCGGAGATAATATTGAACCGACTAAAACGGAAGACGAAAAATTTTGTGAGGAACATTTTGTTAAAACTCACTCTAGAGATAGTACAGGTAGATATATCGTAAAATATCCAATGAGGGAGAATGCGGAATAGTTATTGGGTTTTTCAAAACTTACTGCAGAAAGACGATTGAATAGTATTTGGGCCAAATTGAATAAAAACAATACTATGGAAAATTTGTACCGTGATTTTTTTGGCTGAATATTTGCTGTTGGGTCATATGGAAGAAGTGGAGGATGTCGAAGCTGATGAAAAACCGGGTAGGGTTTATTATATCTCACATCACCCAATATTTAAACCGGAAAATAAATCTACACCTCTGCGGGTAGTCTTTAATGCTTCCGAAAAAACCTCATCACGATATTCTTTGAATTCCATTCTTCTATTCGGGGGAACTATTCAGCAGGATTTGTTTTCGATTGTGCTAAGATTTCGTAAGCATAAAATTGCCTTTTGTGGGGATATTCGTAAAATGTACCGTCAGATACTAGTGCATGAGTCGCAAAGAGATTTGCAAAGAATTCTCTGGAAAGATAGCTGTCAGGCCCCTGTAAAATATACAGACTTACTACTGTATCCTACGGTATTTGCTCGGCCCCTTTTCTCGCGCCCGTGTGTTGCAGGCTTTAGCGGATGATGAAAAATCGGATTTTCCTATTGCTTCAAATATTTTGCGTAATGACACATATGTTGACGACATCTTAACAGGTGCAGCGTCTGTAGATGCCGCGAAAGAGTCATTAATATCATTGCGTAATCTTTTAAAGAGAGGAGGATTCGAATTACATACAATTATATCCAACTCCACAAGAATTATGGATGATGAAGAAAATGCTAAATTATCGTTTGACTTTTCTCAACCTGTGAAAACTTTGGGAATGTTATGGAGACGTGATACCGATAACTTCACTTTTGACATCACGTATGAAATTATGGACATGTTCACCAAGCGCGAAGTCTTATCTACTATATCTAAACTCTTTGATCCCCTTGGGCTAGTAGGTCCAGTTGTCACCAAGGCGAAGCTTATAATGCAAAGTCTATGGACATTGAAGTTGAACTGGGATGAACCGTTGCCGAAGGACGTGATGCAAGAATGGACTTCATTTCTCGCTCAGCTCTGGCAAGTTGATCAAATTAGTGTAAAAAGACCAGTGATTGCCGATAACACCGATGCGTTTGAAATTCATGCATTTTCGGATGCATCTCAACGTGCATATGGGGCAGTAATTTACTTGCGTTGTGCTGATACATCTGGAAATTTCACAACGAGACTTTTGTGCATTGTGCAGCAAATCTAGAATATGCCCTTTAAAGATGTTAACCATTCCCAGACTTGAACTTTGTGGAGCTCTGCTGCTGGCGCGATTGGTGAATAAGATTTCTCTTATTCTGGAGCTGCCAATATCAAAAACTTTTTGCTGGACAGATTCTACTATTGTGTTATGGTGGATCAACACTCCAGTGACAAATCTCAAGACTTACGTCGCCAATCGGGTGACGGAGATTGTGAACTTAACCGGTAATTGCAGTTGGCGGTGGGTGAGTTCGGAAAATAACCCGGCTGATATTATCTCGAGAGGTACCACAGTAAAGGACCTCGTTTCGAATGAACTTTGGTGGAATGGTCCGGAGTTTTTACAAGGTGAACTGCCATCACCTGAGAATTGTGATTTTTCTTATGATCCTGCTTATGAACTAGAACTCAAGAACTTTAACCTTAATACAATTCTTATTTCAGAAAATGATGAATTTTTTGAATATTTGTTAAATATAACTAATGATTATTTTAAATTATTGAGAATTTTAAGGTTTATTCTCGTATTTTATCGGAAATGTAGAAAGGAAGAAAGAAGTCAATCCACCCTCTCTTTGGATGACTTGCAAAGAGCTAGAGCCATGCTTGTTAATAAGGTGCAAGTAAGGCATTTTGGGCCTGAACTTGCGGCCTTAAAGAATGGAAAAGGTATTTCAGGCTCAAGTAAAATTTCGTCCCTAAATCCCTTTGTGGATTCAAATGATAATTTACGAGTAGGAGGACGCCTTACTAAAGCTCAAATAGAGTTTGATGCCAAGCATCAGTTAATCCTTCCTCAACATAGCAAATTAACTTATTTAATTTTTGAAAGTTTTCATAAAAAATACACTTTCATATTGGTGCCCAGGGATTGCTTCATTTTGTGAGGCTGCAATTTCGGCCTATCAATGGCAAAAGCATTGCAAGAAAGGTTGTACATAACTGTAATGTTTGTTTCAAAAATAACCCAAGTTCGCCATTGCAGTTAATGGGAGAATTGCCTTCTGAACGAGTAAACCCAGTTGCCCCCTTTGTCAATAGTGGTGTCGATTTTTGTGGACCATTTCAAATTCGCGTAAGTAACCTGCGAAAGGCAAAAATTGTTAATGTATATGTTTCAATTTTTATATGTCTTTCTACAAAGGCCATTCACTTGGAGATTGTTTCCGATTTAACCTCAGATGCATTTATTGCTTCTCTCTGAAGAGGTTTATCTCTAGGCGGGGAAAAATTTCAAGCATTATCAGTGATAACGCAACCAATTTCAAAGGCGAGTATTCTGAAATTAAGAAGTTACTGGCACAAGCAGACACGCCTACCTCAACGTTAAATAACTATTTATTGTCAGAAGAAATTGTTTGGAAAAATATTCCCTCCCGTTCTCCTCACTTTGGAGGGCTATGGGAATCAGGTGTGAAATCCTTTAAGCATCATTTAAAACGGACCGTAGGTAATAATAAATTAAGTTTCGAGGAATTTACCACTGTAATGGTTCAGATAGAAGCAATTCTGAATTCCCGTCCACTTACTCCTTTATCAACCGATGTGAACGAGTATGAAGTTTTGACCCCTGGTCATTTTTTAATTGGCCGACCACTACTTGCACTTCCAGAGCCAAATTTCAAGGACATTCCAGAAAGTAAATTGTCTAAGTGGCAAAAATTAACAAATTATGTGCAAGTAATTTGGAAACGATGGAAGACTGATTATTTGAATCACTTACAGCAGCGTAACAAGTGGCAATTTGCTAAGGATAATGTTGAAGTTGGTACTATGGTACTTTTAAAAGAACCCAACGTACCCCCGTTACAGTGGCCACTTGGTCATATTGTGGAAACCGTAAAAAATTCAGATAACAAAATAAGAGTCGTAAAAATTAGAACTTCAAATGGTATTTTCACTCGATCTATTTCTAAAATTTGTATTTTACCAACTCAGTAAAAGTTATTTTTGGGTATTAAAATTTGCTATTTACAATTATTTAAACTTCTTTACATGTTTACCTCTTATATATAATTTTGAAGTAGCTTGTTATGTCACTATGTTCATATCCTGTGATAAATTCTGATTGTTTTTGAAATGTATTATATGTATGATTGGTTTTTGAAAGTTGAACCTTTCAACGCGGGCGGCATGTTACATCTCAACTCTAGAAGTATTACGCATGTGGCGCCATCGCAGTTGTTAAAAGGCTCGCACATTTTGCTTCGGCAGTCATTACCTGAAGACTCAGGTGCAGGTGCACCGAGATTTGTTTACACATTATGTTTAGTTACATAATAAAAGTGTTCTACCTATGTTTTATCAATTTACCTTTTTAAAAATACAGTCCACTACAAATTAAACCAGTGAACCTTACCAAGGAAAAAGAAAAAATAAATAAATATGCGGCGAGGGGGGGGGGTGAAAAAAATATGAGGTGTTGGACGAAATAAACTGATAAATAGTCAGTAACTTTTAAATTCTTTTTTTATTTTAAGGTTCTTTTCAAAAGCAATTCAAACTTTTCCCCTAACATTAGGCATCTTTGGAAAGGAAGAATTCAAGAATCCTCCTCTGAAAGGTAAAATGCAATTTCAGGTCATCTTTGGAGACGTTTAGACGAAAGGAGAGGTTTCAGGGATGTTCCTCCGAAGTTTTTTTAAATTAAAATCTTAAAGGCACAACTTCAGACTATTTTTTGTAGTAACCTTAGTGAAGGGGTGTTTGGTTCTGTGACCCTCCTCCAGAAATGTTTTGAAATTGATGTTTGAAAAACGCCTAAATAAATGCGTCTTTAGGACGTCAATTTCTATCATTACTCCAACCGAACAGCTGAAAATTATTTTAAATGTCTTGCAGGGGACGCGAGTTAAGGAAAGAAACATTTTGAAGACCTTTCTTTTCAGACAGACTAGGAAGAGAAAAAAGGAGGGGGGGGAGGGAGAAAGAGATAACTTAATTTGCTAAGCAATAAACTGCATCTGTTTAAAAACAATTAAATTTAAAGATTTCTTTTTGGAAGAATTGAGATCTTTTTCCATACATAATTTGCTTTTCTTTTTGTTGAAATAACCTCGCTTTCCCAAGACACGTTCTTTTCTTAAGTAAGGGTAACGATCCCCTGACCCCTTTTGAACACCAATGCCAAAGATATTTCACACGCAAAGATGTCCCACTCCGGTAGAAACGTATGTAACCTTCCTTTCGACCCCTGACGAAATAGTGGTTCGACCAAAAAGCCGACATTCAGGAACAGGTTGGCGAGACAAGTTTGGGAAAAAGCGTGCTTGAATGATCGAAAAGGCACTAAATCGCCAATGCTGATGTCGCTGCATTTGCAATGCGAATCCGGAGGTGAAGGTGTTTTCTCTATTCTCTCCCCTCTGCGAAAGCGCTGAAAGGGAGGTAATTAAGCCTCATTTGTCCGATGGTTCATTGCTAAAGGGTAGTAAAAAAGTCATTGTAGAATCGTCAAACGTAAGTTATTACGTTAGCGACACGTGATTTAAAAGAATTGGGGCGAAATTAGAATGGCGCAAAAGTATGAAACGAGTAAAAATTTTGAATCCTTAAAATAATTTTGCAGGAAAAAAGAAAACATGCGTTGTTTTTCACTTCGAATTTTTTTTTCTTTTTGTCCTTTTTTTAAATCACAATTTGCTTAACACCAGGGCCTGTCATCATTCGGTGGACCCTGGTATCAGATATTATAAAGAAACCGCTTGTGAACCAGCCCCCTCCCTTTCACTTATTCATTTTTACGGGACATTTTTACCTCTTACATATCCCCCCCCCTCTCTTAATTCTAAAATGAGAGTACTAGTGGGTTGGTAAGATAACTTTATATCAAAAGTACTAAATAAACGATCAGCAAACTTCAACATATTAATTAATTAGCATACTAATTTACATCAGAACTAAACATCCGAAATCTAAATATTTTATTTTAGTTACTGGAAAAACAAAAACATACTTTTTCATTGTGTTCGTGTGTTTTTCACTGTGGATTTTTGCAGTCAAAATGTTCTAGACTTTTGATAAACGTTAAACACGTCTGTTATTTGTTCCCAAACGTGCTAAATACCCCTCATGTTGTTGTAAAACAATTGTTAGAAGATCTTCGAAAAAAAATAATTCATCATTTATTGAATTACCTTCGCAAATCGATTTGGCCAGCATTAAAAATTGAGACGGATGGACATTCTCCATATCCAATTCTAAGTTCCGCAGTACTTCTTAAAGCACGTGAATCAATTATATCACTGATATAGTAGAGATAAGCAATTTGCAATTATTCAAGTACATATGCATTTTCTTAAAATCTGAGCTCCCGTTATGTGTGTGTGTGTGTATCTGTCTGTCGCACTCTAGCGCCAAAATGGATGGACAGCTTTATTTAAAAAAAAATTTAAAAAAAAAAAAAATTCGAAAGGGGAGTTGATTGGGAGTGTTTTTAGCTAGGTTGCGTCTTTGGATGACATTAATTAACGAAGATATTAGTTAAAAACCTCTAAAATGTTTTTCTCGATTTTTGCAGTGAGAACATAGTTAAAAATTTTAAAATTTAATACCAAAATAAAGAGAAATTTTTTCCGCCTTCTGATAAAATGTGTTTGGAGCTTCTATCTTCATAAAATTCGAATTATGACGTTTTTTAAAGCAGATTTTAATAACGGCTAAGCATTTATTCACGCGATTGGAAACCGAATGGGGTTGTTTCCTTCAGTCAAAAGTAGTACTTTTAGTCACTAAAATTGATTGAATAAGCAAAAATAAATAAATAAATAAATAACATAACCCAGAAAATTCTTTCATTTTCCCAACAGTTATTTTTTAATTAATTTTTTAATATGTCCGATTTTTCAAACAAAGCGTGGTCTTGGTGACGTCACAAATGATGCTCTTTGACGCATCTTTGTACCGCGTTTCCACGTTTTGATAATCAAGAAGCGAATTAAAATTGAGCTCTACGCTTGCTATTAACCATATCGTTGCCAATACACGTGAGTAAAGATGCGAATTAAATATTTTGGTCTGTGAATGGCAACACAATGGCATTTCATCATTTGTGATGTCATAGGCAAGAAATGTAAACAATGAAAGCGCGCAGATTTTAGCATTTTTTTTTTTAAATATTAAACTTAAACAAATTATTTAAAAAATGGACAGATCCTGTGTTTTTAAGCATGCTCTTTCAGAAAAAAATACTTTTAAAATTTTGGAAACGACCCCATTCATTGTTGGCCAACAAGGAAATTAAAGCAATGATTTAAAGTTTTTATCTGTTGCCAGTTTCTATTTAATAGCAAAAAAAAAAAAAAAAAATACTTGACTTTGATTTTAAATAATATAAGACTTTTAAAAGGATTTTCAATTTTCTCTCTTGATTCTGCAGTTGCGACTCAATCGGAGGTTTTTAAAATTTTTAATTTTATCGTTCCTTGTGAATATACGCATTTGCGTTTTATTCCGCAATTTTAACTTTAAGACAATAAAAGTCTTCCGATTTCAAGCGATAAATGTTCGCATTGTATCGTTTCCCCAATAAGAAAAATATGTATGTTTGAACACTCAAAGTTATGATTGAAAGCTATAATGATAAGAAATTCTCTTCATGATTTGTGCCGCACTTTTCTTCGTTTGTGGTGTCATTTTCTTGGAATTTTCGAAAACTACTGGAATGATTTTTTGAGTAATTTAAAAGTTTAAAAAAAATAATAAAATAAACCTCACAAATTAGTACATACCCTTGTAGGTAAAACTGCATTTAAAGCACCTCTAATCTGGAGACGAGACCGCACAAAGAATAATCAGTGACTTTCACTACACTGTTAAAAATGGGTATTCAAAAATAATGAAAATTTACTCATTTTTGAATACTTTCATTACTCAATATAGCTCCGAATCAATAAGGTTCAATTTTGAGAAACACATGTACTCATTTTTTTGAGTACATTCTGGTAATCAAATATGAGTACACATTTGTTTCAATTATAAACACATTCATTAATTAATAATGAGTTTTTAGCTCAGTTATATGTACTCATTTTTGAGTACATTTTTGAATCAAATATGAACACATTCATTAATTAATAATTAGTTTTTAACTCAGTTATATGTATTCATTTTTGAGTACATTTTAAAATCAAATATAAATACATTAATTAATTAATAATGAGTTTTTAGCTCAGTTATATGTACTCATTTTTGAGTACATTTAGAAATCAAATATAAACTCATTCATTAATCAATAATGAGTTTTTAGCTCAGTTATATGTACTCATTTTTGAATACATTTAGAAATCAAGTATAATGGCTTATTTCAAATATATGAATTGGGTCAGCTCACTTTTGAAAACATTTTGAATTCACATTCTAAGTATTGCCATGCACTTTAGTGCAATTATCATTTCAGTCATTTAAAAGTCCATAAAAATTTTTGAGTAAAGTAGTGTGAAAATAAGTGAATTTTGTGTTCCATTTTTTTAAATGCATAATGTAAAAAAAATTCCGTAAAAATTACGGTTTTTTACCGGCAGCTGGGTTGGTTGTGCAAAACTGTAAAATTTGCGGATAATACCCCTCAATAGAATGGTGTTTTACTATACAAGGCCAAATTTTTCCCATAAAATTTACAGAGGGGCCGTGGTAGCCCGATCGGTAGAGTGTCGGATTCGGAGCCGGAGGGCCTCGGGTTCGAACAACGCCCCCTATATCTGGAAGGCCTGCTCACGGGCTAGTCACGTGGTCAAAATGAGGCCAGTTTCTCTCGCGCCGTGACTTGACGGAAATCGGTCGGGAAAGCGCCGTGCGTACAATGTAACACGAATTTAAATATTAAATAAAAAAAAGGTGACGCATATCTTTTTTCAATTAAATCACCATTCTAATAGAATAGACAGCTTATTTCTACTTCACCTCACAAAATCACTTATTTTACTAATTTTATAAGTGAAACTTGTGCGTTTTCCAGGGCAGAAAATTAATCTTCAAATTTTACTTTCACACGTTTTCAAAATTTCAAATAGACATCGGGGGGTTGGGGAAACTTGTACCGTAAATAATTATAAAATTATTTAGAGCGTACATTTTTTTCATGTAGGGTTATTAATAAAAGAGAAATATTTTATTGAGTCTTGTTTAATTTGAAGTTTCCAAGTTTCTTTTTTCTTTTTTTTGAAGAAATAATTATCTCTGATTTTTCAACTTAATCTGCTTTGGTAAAATGTTCTTTTGCTATAAATATCAAAATAGGCAATTAGTTGAAGACTTTTGGGTGGAACTATACAGCTTTGGCAAATTAGTATAACTACTTCAAAAGGAAAATAAATAAGTTGAGCCTACACATAAGTAAATAAATATTCCTAATATATTTTAAACAAAATATCTGTGAACAAATAAATGACTTAATTGTTTAAAGAGATTTTGCTTTTGTTCATATTGATGTAATTTTGTACTTTCACACAAGTAATCCTTTCTTGTAGAAAAAGTTCTGAAAAAAATTGAAAAAAAAAAAAAAAAAAAAGGAATGCTTAGCATATGTTATGCTTTCAACTACCTTATGAATGTGATACTCAAATAAAGACAATATTTTAAGCACAGTAACTTTTATTTGCACATGATAACACATACATCACATAAAAAACACCTATTACCATTTATGTTACACATGAGGTCAAACAAGAGCTAACACTCAAATTATTTAGCTATTAGGAACTCACAATCAAAAACATGAAAAATTAAGAATCAAGTACTAACAGTTCACACTACATATGCAGAGGTGGTGGTCTACTATTTTACACTCATAAATTCTCATAAAGCACGGTTTAATTTAATTGACTCTTTTCTTTTTTATATACAGCATCAATAATGATTAATAATAATTAAATTTTAATTGATAAAACTTAAAATTATTAAATAAAATAGAAAAATTCAGTTTTTTTTTTAAAGGGTTTAAGAAGATGTTCATTTCTCTTTGTACAATACATTAAGAAACTTCATTGTCCATAACTAATTAGAAATTAAAATTCTGCACACTTTCACAATCAGGGTTGCTAATCAATTTTGCAAGAAAAATTCCCTATGATTTCCCTGCATGAAAATGAAACATTATAAACGAGCGGACACTGATATTTGAAAAAGAACATAAATATCTTGATAATTTCACCACAGGTTTTTAAAAAAAATCTAAATAAGTAAGGGAAAATAAATATGAATTCATAATAACTGAAATAATAGCATGGTGATTGAATATATTCAATTTTTTACTCAAAAAAAAAACTTCTTTTGACCATTCATTACATGGACCTAAAAGTGTGTAAGTGATCCAGAATAATGATTATTGACGACTAATTTCATACACTCAAAATTATCATGAAATTCAAGAATCTATTTTTATGATGAATATTTTAATATTTAACTTGAAAATAAAAACTTAAGCAAAATTGCCATTTTTTATTTTACTTTATTAATATTATCATTATAATTATTACTAGTAATTTATTTGTTTTTTGGTGGTTTATATATTAGAAAATTGATTTTTGCAACTTCAATTTAAGAAGAAAAAAATTCCCTGTATTTTCCAGGTTTTTGAGGAAATTTTTGAAATTCGCTGGATGGTCAGTTCTTTTTATATATATATACATATATTTGAATTCCCTATGTTTTCCCTGTTTCTTCAGGTTTCCCTGTGGCGTGGCAACCCTGACAATAATCTGCAATGTACATCACAGTGTTTCCACCTATTCCCTAGGTTGTAATTTAAAAATAGTTTAGGATGATTCAGTCAAACTTTTACATTTTAAAAGATAACTCATAGAAACAATATAAAATTGCTTATTTATTTAGTGTGGACAATTTACGTGCATATTTCTTAAATTTTTTCAGTGTATTTTTTTCTTTTTGATCTTTTTTCATTTTTTGAAGAGAATCATTTTGTTTTTTGCAAAAGTTGTTCAAAAATATATTAATGAAAACCCATACAATTTGTTTTACAAGAAACAGAATCATGACTCTCACATTCATCGATACCTAGAGAAATATCATTTTCATCCAGTACATCAAGAGTTAAATATTTTATAACCTTTCTGTGATTTTGACAACTGATAAAATTTGATTCAAAATGTGTTGACAACAATTTGTTTACAACTGCATATGTGAATTGAGAAACACAAACAACTTCGGGATGTGGGTATTTCAACCCCCCTCTGTCTAATTTTGATATCCAATCATTGTTTACATCTGTGTCAAGGGGCTTATCAATGCATAAATTTGATCGACATTGTTCACACTTTAGTTTCAATAGAACTTTATGAGCTGCATATCCACTAATGTATGTTAAAATTGGCAAACTCGATTGAGTACTTACCATTTCTTCCGGAGTGATTAGAAAACCATTAAAAAAAGGATATGAATCTGAGCTATCTTCATCCCAATGTTTGTCCTGAAAAAAACTTAGTAACAATTCTCCACAACTTTTCGATTTTAACACAAGGGGTAAAATTGTTTGCATTCTCAATTTTGTTTCAGATATGACATTAAACCCTATGGCAGCTAAACCAATCAAGATTTTTTTAATATATGAATGGAAATCGTCAGCATCTATGCTACGGACTGGCAAAATATGTGCCACATCTTTGTACGGAGACAATAAACTTTGGATCATAAATGTGAAAGCACTGGATGCAGCATTTGAGTCATTGTGGGACATACCAAATATTTCCCCCCCCCGACATAATCAAAATTAGGCTTTAAATTTATTTCATCAATCATCAAACTGATAATTTTCTCTTTCTCCTCTAAAAAAGTATATTTTTGTTTTACATAACTTAAAAAATTCTCATCATCTTGTTCACTGCAAGGATTCACATTAAATTCTGCACATATTCTTCTCAAAGTACTTACATGAGGTAAAATAAAAACATTTGAACTTCGTAAAAATTTTTAACAATGAGGAGAAATAGACTTTAAGAGACAACAAAATACGAGAAAACTGGGAGAATACCTACGTTGCTGTTTTGTTACATTAAAGTTAGCAAACTGTTCAATTACAAAATTTAAAAACTTGATCTGTGAATCATCATTGCAACTATCTTTAAGTTTTAGGAGAAGCTGAACAACAACATCACAAATTACTTTTGATTCATCAGAATTATTCACATCTGACTTACTTAACATTTTCAAAGAAGACAAAATTTTAAACAATATATTTGAATCATCGACTTTCATTGGAAAATCAAAAGTATCTAGTTTTTTTAACGAAAATTTTTTATGGAATACATATACATTTAAATCATTCTTTACAAGCATGCTGCACAATACCTCATGAGTTTCTGACAGATGCAACAAGAGCACGGAATCTTCTTTAGGAATGTAAGTCCAAAATTCATCAAGTTTTTGCTCTTGAAAACATTGCTTCAGTTCTTTTAAGGTAGAAAACAGAGTTTTGTTTTTATACTCATTGTCAGCAATAATACTTGCCTCTTGAGCTTTTTTAAAGAGAGATTCTTCTAATCTCTTACGTTTTTTAGAAGGAGATTCTCGTGCAGGTGTGACTGATGGCTGGAGGTAAGATGGACAGTTACCCGGCAAAAATACAGGAATCGCTCCGTCTCTTAAACAAGGATGTTTTAGTTCACTCTTTAGAAGTCTCATCGACTTTTCATCGAAGAATTCTGCTTCATGAAGAATGTCTTCTTTGCGAAAATGTAATTCACATACCTAAGGAATAGAAAACTCATCAATAAAAAAACATATGCAAAAAAAAATATTGAACATTAAGAAAAGCGTTTAACTGAAAATGATAAAACTCAACGATATTGAACTGTATTTTTCTACTTAAAATC
Organism: Uloborus diversus; assembly: GCF_026930045.1. Classification (NCBI taxonomy): domain Eukaryota; kingdom Metazoa; phylum Arthropoda; class Arachnida; order Araneae; family Uloboridae; genus Uloborus; species Uloborus diversus. The sequence goes on from NC_072733.1 coordinate 84,097,001, forward strand.
GGGCAGATATTAGAAATGACGTTCCAATAGTGATCTCTGAAGTGAACTGAAGAGGAACCTTGCAAAACGCAAACCAAAACTGTAAACTGAAACGCGAACTTTCAAATCCAAACCAAAACTTTTTCATTTTTGTTCCGCGTTCGCGTCCATATTGTAAAACAGTCAGTCTCTCTCGAACCACCGTAGTGTGTAGATATGTGATGTAACGTTAGCTAATAAATGTATTTAATTTCTTTATTAGTTAAATTATTGAGCAGTGACTACATAAAGCATGTAATAATGACAACACTATACAATTAAAGGAAATATAAAATGATTATAGAGAGAAGGCCCAACGTGAACAACAGATGAACAAATGAAGGTAAGCTCTTTGCTTATCTATTATCAATCTTGTTTTATTTAAATTGATTTCATATAAATGGATAATTATCATTAGAATGGCCTACCGAGTCATAACAGCAGATAGGTGCAGAAAAAGATTTTAAAAAATCTTTCTGCAATAATAATTATCTGTCATCTTATAGATATGCGACAGGCGTCTCAGCATTGCATTATTTACCTGATATCGGATGTTGCATAATTTTTAAAATTGCAACATTGTTTAACAAAATTATTACTTAGCGAAAAATAATTATGTTTCACTTTCAAATATATTTTGTTGATATGATCAACTATATTTGTTAGAACAACAGTGACATAGCCACGGGGGTCCAGACCTTTCCCCTAAAATGAGTAAGAAAATTCAAAAATAAAAGTGTCCACTCTTTTAATATTTTCCTATCGCATGCATAAGATATGGAAATCAAATCTGAGCGCATACATTCCCCAACTCTTAAATTTTGTTATAAAAAACAAGTTTCACAAAAAAAAAAAAAAAAAGACGTAATTGGGTTGTGCTTTTCCTATGAAAAAATGCCAAATGTCTTCGAAGAAGAGCATCGATTTGGATTAAAGATGCATCAAGTTTAAAATAGAAAATTTTTGAACTATTTTATGAAGTGTAAATGCATTTCCATTTAACATAGTAAATTTATCTATATATTAATTATAATTATCAATTTAATTTAAAATAAATAATAAACCATTTCAAAAAAAGCAAAAAAAATAAATAAATAAAATAATATAGTAAATGGGTAATTTGCATTATGTTTGTCTGCAAGTAAAAACTGATGTTTATTATTATTAGTTGCATTCTGTTATTTACTTTATTACTTTTCATTCTTTCATATTTTATTTTCATATTGGTATGTAGGTTATATAGACCGCTGAGCAAACTCTTGTATTTAGATATCATAGCTACTTTATCATTATTAGCTGCATTCTGTTCATTACTTTATTATTTTTCATTCTTTCATATTTTATTTTCATATTGGTCCCCCGACACGACGACGCTTGGATATATTACTGCTATTATTTATAAGGCAATTTATAAGAAACCTCAAAAGCCGATAAATATATTATTTTAAACATTTTTTAGTCGGGTATTTTTAGTTCTTTATTTTAGTTTTATTTAAGGTTTTTTTTTAGTCGGAGGTTTTTTAAATTTTTAATTCTAGTTTCATTTAAAGTTTTTTTCAGTAGGCGATTTTTAAAATTTTTAATTTAATTTTTATTTTATGCTTTTTAAAAGCCAGAATTCAAACTTTCCCGGACGTGAAATTGTAACACGAGATTCTGTGCCACTGAATCTGCGTATTCTGACAATAGTTGCAATTCAAGTTATTGCTAACCGTAGTATGCAAGTTATTGCTCACCGTGATATGTAACTTATTGCTCACCGTATGCAACATAGTGTTGGAAAAAGGTTTTGTTCACCGTGCAATTCGTAATTATGTTGCACAAAGTTATTGTAAATACACGATCGTAATATACAGTCGGACCTCCATATATCGAAGTAGCAAATTGCCGGGAAAAAATTCGATACATAGAAACGATCTTATTTTAACATAAAAAACTTCTAAATCATTAAAACGTGCATGAAACCCAATTTATAATTTAAACGAGCATTAAATGAAAGATAACAATAAAAATATTAATTTTGCAGAAATTACATTTTTGCGCCTTCATACATCTTCATTCTTCGGCAAATCAACTTGATCTGTAACATTAGGGGATTTTCGTTTTGACAATGGAATCGAGTGAAAAGCAGAAAATCAATCTACTTAACTTGAATGATTTTTACTGAAGCTAAAAAGACTAGGAATGATACTCAACAGACAAAAGGGATAGCTTGAAACTGATTTTACAGTGATACTGGTTACAACTAAGATTTGAAATAAACTTGAGGGAATGTAAGAACTCCAGAACGGAACAACGACCGAACTACACACTCCTAAACCCCAGATTCCTCAAGTTTTGTAGCAACCTTTAGTGAACATAATTTTCTCCGCTAAGCTTCATTTTTCATGATACGAACAGTCTAAAGCAGAGAAAAACCTACGAGTATCTCGAAAAAAATTTCGATATATAGAGATTTTTTCGATATACAGAAACAACTTTTCTATGTAATGAACATAGAAATTTGCTGGGATTTCGATACATAGAAAATTTCGATATGTGGAAGTTCGATATATGGAGGTCCGACTGTAGTTATTGCTCACCGTATGTAATATAGAATTGAAAAAATGTTTTTCCCCTTACATTTTGTAATTAGAGTTGTAATATTCTGTTGTAAAAAAGTTTTTGCTCACTGTGCACTTCAAAATTATGAAACACAAAGATAATATAAATATGTGATTGTAAAATAGTTATTGCTCACCGTAGAATGACTGTTATGGCTCACCGTATGTGATGCAGTACTATTTATAAATTATTGCTTACTGTGCATTTCATAACTTATAGACGCAGTGAAAGGTTTTTTTGTAAATTGCATAATGCATCATTCAAAAAATGAAGATCTTTTTCACAGGAGGTGAAAAACATCTCGGCTCTTTTATGTAAATGCAACTTCTATCCAAAACCAATGTATGTATGACGTTTTTTATATCTCAACATGCATTTATCAATTTTTTAGAAGTATTTAACAGTTTATTTGTAAATTGCACAATGCAGCATTGATGTCTCTCAAGTTTCTGTAAAAATGTAAAATTTTCTTTAAAAACGAAGTTCTATTTTCACAAAGAGTATGAAGCTTCTCAATGGCTGGAAGCATCATGGTCTTACATGTAAATACTAACATTATCCCTAAGTAATCCTTCTATATTGTTTATTATTGTTCACCATGCATTTCATAATTTATACAAGTAACTCATGATGTATTTGTTAATTATACAATGCATGATTAATAATCAAAAATTATTGTAAAAATGTGAAGTTTACTTTAAAACTGTTAGAGAAAAGCATTTCTCTCTCTCTCTCTCTCAGCTCTTACATGTAAATGCAATTCCTATCCATAATAATTCAGTATATAATGTTTTTAATTGTTAACTATGTATTGATTAATTTATAGGAGTAACTTAATTAGAGACGTACCGAGTACTCGGTAACTACTCGGTACTCGGCCTACTCGGCCAATTTGCCGAGTACTCGGTACTCGGCCAAATTCTGATCAGATACTCGGCCAACACCGAGTAGTTGCAAAAAATTGAATATTGTCCAAGACAGATACTAAAATTCATAAAAAAGAGCAAGCATTATATTCTGCAATCATTTACGATTAAAATTTATAAGTCAAATTTAAATTTTGAGAATAATGAAGTTTGTAATGCTTTAATGGAATAAATCTTTATTTTAATGTCCCCAAAGTTAATAAAACTTATTCACTAAAAATTACGCAAAAAATGTAAGTATAGAAAATATGGAATTTTTATATTAAAAATGGATTTTTGCTACAAACAAAAATTAGTTATAAAAAATGTAAAAATACCTTTGCTTAAAAAATAAAACAATCTTAAAAGTACAGTGCAGGAACTCTGCAGACATGTGTTTTGGCATTACAAGGAAATCCTTTTTCAATGCAAAAAATGGGGGCTCGTAGATTTAAAGGCATCCGACAAAAGTCGTATTTTTTTTGTTGAATGTCTTTAGATTCTTTAGCTCACATGTTATGCACTGAAAAAGACGTTCCTTGTAACGGGGGGGGGGGAGGGGGGCAGAAACACGTGTCTGGAGTGTTCCTGCACATTTGTTTTATCTGCTTTTAAAAATTATTTATGTTTGCCAGATTAGAACTATAATTGATTGGTATACAGTGAAACCCCTCCTAACGGACACCCCTCTTATGCGGACAATTTTTAATTCCCCAGTTCCAATGCAAATAACATTATTAAACCCCTGTCCTGCGTACACCTCTATATTGCAGAAAAAAAATTTGTCCTGTTAGTGTCCGCATTAGAGGGATTTTACTGTAATTTTTTTTAATTCCAACTTGATTAATCATACCTTTTATTTATTTATTTTTAATTTAAAAAATTATTTTTTTGTAAAATTTTTGACACAAACAAAATTGTATATATATAATGCGTAATTAAATTTCAGCAGGAATTTAGTTTTAAAAACTATTATATGGACAAGGAGGTTTATACAGTAGAGAACCAACTATCCGGGAAGTTCGGGACCATAGCTATCCCGGATATCTGAATTTCCCGGTTTTCTGATTAATCATACCTTTTATTCATTTATTTTTAATTTAAAAAATTATTTTTTTGTAAAATTTTTGACACAAACAAAATTGTATATATATAATGCGTAATTAAATTTCAGCAGGAATTTAGTTTTAAAAACTATTATATGGACAAGGAGGTTTATATACTGCTATTCCAATAAGTTTAAAATTCATCACATGTGTGTTGGTGGTTCTTCTTAAAACATAATTGGTACTTGGAACTCGGCCGAGTACTCGGTAACTCGGTACTCGGCCGAGTAATAAAAGGTCGAGTACTCGGTACTCGGCCAAAGTGCTACTCGGTACGTCTCTAAACTTAATAGTTTGCTTGTCAATTTAACATTACGGTATTAATTTTTCATATTGTAAGCAAATATAGTCTCGTTATGGAGAACTTATTATCAAGTGGAATGAATAAATATCCTACTGCTGTTATAGTTGTAGTTATTTTTGCCCCTAATTCCTTCGTTTTGTATTTAAACTGAACTTTTAAATATTTTTTTAGAGGGTTATTTGATATTTAAATTGTTTAGTTTAATATTTTTTTAGAGTTTGTTTTCCATTTTGATACATTTTGTATTCTTGTTACACAGAATGTTTTGAATAAAAATTAAGAATTAAATTTTAAATTTCATCACCACTAATTTCAGCAAAATTTGACAAGCAGATACTACGCGTTTTATTTATTTACGCGAGGGAGCAAAGCTTAGGATTGCGGGGGGGGGGGGGGCATTCCCTCGACCCGAATGAACATTACTAAAATCTAGCAAGCCTGTGCATGGCCAAGTGAATCATACTAAAGATTTGGAAATCTTATCAATAGTTATGTAACGATAAATGATTAATATGTTCACTGAAATATGTTGAATTCAAATCCGTATTTCTTGTTACTTTTCGGCAAAAAGGTTTTTATATTAGTGGTATTTCGAAAGAAAAAATATTTTTGCAGTGAAACACACAAGTGTTCCAAAAATGTATTCATGCAACGATTTATGCTTGATGAGAACCTAATTTCTTCCATAGCTGTTTGTGCAAGATGTTGCTTTCGCTTTTTTTTTTTTTTTTTCAAATTTGAAGAGTAAAATATAAATAATAAAATTTACGAAACTCGTTATGAACTTTCCTTTCACAGTTTGAAAACATATCCACATAAAATATAACGTTTAAAAAATGTTCCGAGAATAGTCGGATGTTGAATGTTCTATCGAGCAATTTAGGCAAGTAATTTTTGGGTAATTTAGATACAACCCTTCAATTATTATCCTTACTACGATAATAAAGGTTACGAAGCTCGTTATGAACTTTCTTTCACAGTTTGAAAACATATATATCCGAGCACAGTCGGATGTTGAATGTGCTATCGAGCAATTTAGGCAAGTAATTTTTGGGTAATTTAGATACAACCCTTCATTTATTATCTTCACTATGATAATAAAAGTAAAACTTACTTTCAAAGTTCGATGAAAACTCTTCCAATTTCCAATCTTCTAGTTTTTTCTTGACGAACAGATCAGCCATCTCGATCGCTCCGCAAGACAGCACGAAAAACGCGCCGTAAGCGTATGAACATTGTCGACACTTGTTCACGCTCTTGAGCGACGCGTAGCATGCGCAATAAGAAAAGAGTTCGAAGCTCGCGAGTTTTATTCTTGGAAGTCACGCTTATTATTTTCCTATTTATACATGAATATTTATTAAACCATGTTCTTGAAACGTTAGCTGCAGTATTAAATGATTGTATGCATCTTTATTCATGAATTAGTGTTTGATAATGTGTTGTATTCTTTTATGATGACTTGGGTATGTTCGTATATGATGACTCGTATTTCTCGTATGTTTGTATTTGATGCCACATTTACTCATTTTTGAATCAATTGTATTCAAAAAAAAAAAAATGAATACATTCAGAATTTCATTTTTGAATACATTTTTTTTAACAGTGTAGAGAGACAGTTATGAGAGTTTTCAACATTTTTTTTAAAAAATCCAAAATAAATTTCGATACATTTTTACGAATAAGTCGTATGAAATTTTTAAACTTTATGCAGCCACAAGATGTCACGTGTCAGAGCTTAGTTTGCATAGGAATTCTCAGAAGCTAAAATCTGTACTTATTTTATTAGGTGATTTTTTTACACGTTAAATAGAATTCAGATAGTTTATAGCTAAAGCTTGTTGTCAGAAGATCAGCACACCGCATTTATTTCGCTGTACAGGTTCGTATTTTCTTAGCTCCCTTTTAGCTGCGTTTCTATTTGATAAGGCTAGGGTAAGGTGGGGTCCCGTTGGTTCATGTTCTCCCGTTAACCCGATTAACTTCTCGGTGGACTTGACCTCTACGTAAAATGCCACAGTGAAGTGTGAAGTATTGCATACGATGTAATTAAGACTTCGCTTGTTCCTCCTTGTTAAGGAAAGCAGGGAAATCGGAGAACGGTTGTGTGTGCGGGGGGGGGGGGGGGGGAAGGGTGAGATGCTAACACATTTTATTTTCGGTTTAATCTTTTATTAAAATGAATGTAACTAAACGGTCTGAAGTTGCATTTTCACGTTGCATCCGTTTCATCAAAGCATTTCTTACGGGGCATCAATTTTTTCGCAGGAGCTCAAATTTCTAAAACATAACATTGAAATATTTGTGACATGGGTTTAAGTTACATCCATAGATCAAATGAAAAACAAATAATGGAATTTTTATTCAAAGTGTATTATACAAAAGAATCAGAGCTCAATTACCAACCAGACCAATTAGGCTGTTGGCCATGGGTCCACAATTTTTAAGAGCCCCAAAAATACTAAAATTGCTGTAGTTTCTATTTAAGAAAATTAAGGTGCTCTCCTGAATTTATCTACAGTTTTTTATGTGTACAAGAGTGGGTTGCTTTGAATAAGTGATTTAACACCTCAACACCCCTGAAACTACCACCCCTGATTCTTTATTAATGCTTTTGTTTATAAGGTTTGACTGTAGAGGACCCCCAAAAAAGTTTGTTTAGGGTCTACATTAGTCGGGCCCTGAAAATATTACATACAAAGATCCAATTCGTCACACATCATGCAAAGCGAATATATGCATTGCAAGAACTTACAAGTTGACCGTGATTCGTTGAAGCCTTACTAAACTTGCGAGATATTTACTCCATGTAGTGAGTTTTTCTGAATGTAACTAGACTGCAAACTGATTATAGCAGAGCAAATATGCTGGAGGCAGTCCTTGTTTCAGAAGCCTACACTTTGATTTAGAAATGCATAAAATGGAGTTAAAACTGCATAATTTGGGTAAAACAGTTGAAATTAACTGAAAACTAGAGCTGCTAGAGAAAAACTAATTTCATATTTTGATTCAGAGCCCCAAACATATCTAAAATCAGTCCTCAAACTCTGGGCACCAAACATACAACATTTTTTTTTGTGCTGTAAAGTAGATGCTGGGACACTTGGTGTTCCTGTCAAAGGGGTAAAATTAAGCAAACAAAACATTAACTACTTTTAAATTTATTTCTTCGTTTAAACAATTTCTTTAAATAAAAAAAAGAAGAATACTCCCCTACAACTACTCCCGTAGCAGACCAAAAAGGTTATTTTGTTTTTACAACCTCAATGATATAAATCAGCGAAAGTGGAAATAAATAATAATGTTTCTTCCCTCAATGATCAGTAAAAGGGGAAATTTAGGGCGAATTTATTCTGATTAGTAGATGCATCAGTTCGGAACTACGTAATCAACACAACGCTTAAAGTTGCCCCAAAAAGAGTGAAGAAACAAATTTCCCCCATCAACACAACGGTCGGGGTCGAACGGCGCGATGACACTTCTTCCAGGCCCACTCAAAGAGAAAAATCGCGGTATCAGTTGCGGTTTTACAACAGTAGCAAATGAGTACATTAGTTAAAAGAGAAGAACGATTGAACATCTGGAACTCTTCAAATCTTCAGATACAAAAGGGTTTAGAATCTCCACAGGGGCATTACTCTGGATCTCTCTAGAATGAAGCCGGTAGAGAGAAAACCAGTTTTTTCTCCCGCGTGACGTCACTACTCGTGAGCTAGAATTTTGCACTACGCTCTAAAGCACGTTTACGCGTCGGTACCTTGTTTGACTAGCGAGTAGTTCTAGACTGGTAAAAAGCCGGTGAGTTCGCCTTTTCGGCAGAGAGAATTGTTTGTTCACGCTGATTTCTCGCTTTGACTGACTCGCTTTTGATGAAAATTATTAAGGAAAGTACTCTGCGCCATGATATTAAAAGCTTTTTAAACTTGAACTTCAGTCTATAATTCCAAATAGTCAGTTATTTATAATTGACTTTTAACCCACAATAATTTTCTTTAGCTTTATATAACAAATATAAACAAATAGCTAAATAAAATACTATCAAATTCAAACCTTAATGGAAATAAAATTGGGTACCTTTTAAGCACTTTTACCACCTAAGTTATGTAATTGTAAATAGATTGAAAGCCACTGTTGTTCGTCTATAAAGTAGTTTTATAAATATATCCTGACTTAAGCTACAAATTTAAAACTGATAACATTAATTGACTCTTAGAAATTGAGTGCATTCAAAAACGGTAGTAATATTAAAAAATTATTTATCTTTTGCAAGGATTTCACTTTTTTTTTTTTTAACACCTCCTGCAGCGTTTAGTTTTTCAACTAATCGTGCCTAGTTTCTCTGTCGATCTAATGCTTAATATTTTGCAGTTAATTTATTCGCATTTAAGTAGTGGTTGTTTTCCATTTCTGACTATAATAACTTTAAACTGATGTTTCTTGATTCCCATGTCCGTAATTAAGCAGCGGGTTTTAGTGTTCCAGCCCCTAAAAAAAATTTCAAAACAAAGCAAAAATATGGTTTTTATAAAACTGTTTTTGCTGAAAACTTCTTTTTATTGTTTTATTTTTTATTATTATTATTTTTTAATTCCTTTTAAAAAATAAAAATATTTTTTAACGATACAAACTAAGTGCTTTTTCTGCAGTCTTTTTTTTATTATTATCATTGTGAATATCATTTCTTTTAAAACATTAGTTCTCTTCAGGTTTGAATACCTGACGCTAACAAAAACGTCAAAGCTTTTTTAATTTACAAGAGCCAAACACTACATTTTACATTTTTTAAAAGTGTCAAACAGTATGAATTTAAGAAATATCAGTTTGAGTGCGTATACAGGAGTACACGAATCTATTTCATTTCTCCCCCCCCCCCCCCCACCCTTTTTGAGTTTTTAAATAGACATCGAACATTTAATGGGGGTGGTTACATAATTTTTTTTCATTTCATGGAAAAGTCCCCTTTTATATTTGCTTATACTGGTACCCTTACCCTCATTTAAATAACACATTGTAACAAAAACCAATATAATATGCGAACAAAATCAAATTTTATAAGTCTAGTATAGGTTTCACGAGAAATGTGTTGGTAAAACCCTCCCTGATACAAAAATCTGGTGACGGCATTGTTGAGTCTGACATTTCTTTCAGTCCCTTTTTATGATAAAAGTGTAGCTGATTCACTGGGGGAGGTGATATACAAACATTTTTTTTGAAGGGGCCCCCGGAAGTTGAAAAGTGCCTCCCCTCCCCCCCGTCCTTACACTGTTTCACTAACAAGTTTTCATGACTTTACTTTTTAGATGATTTTAAAGATCCCCTTAAGACCGATTAATATACTACATAAATATTATTATTCACAGGCTTATTCACTCCCTGTTCAAAATATATTTTTGAACAGGGGCGTAAAATATCTTCAACATTTCGAAAAAATTAAATGCTAAACCCTGGATACTTTCGCCGAGATGCTATAAAATGAGCGGTTTTAATAAAGAACATTGTTTTAATGATTATAACATAAGGGCATGGTTATTAAATAGGCTTGCTAGACCTCCCGGTTTGCCCGTCACGGTTCTGGTTTTCAGACAAAATTCCGGCATTCCGGTCGGTTTACTTCACGTCCTGATAAAAGATAAATTTGTTTATAAATCACCAAAAAGGTTTAAAAATAATTGAGTGTGAAGGATTATTTAGAAAGATTACTTTATCATTTGTAACATTGACTTATAAAATTAGAGCCGGATTAGTTTGTGAAAATTTTTACAACATGATGTAAACCAAAAAAGTCTTATAAAATGAAAAGTATATCTAAATAATGTTCAATTTTTTATTTCTCATTCAAAGTGTTTTTCTAGCTCAAATAAATTGCAAATATTTACATCTCGGAAATGAAATGTTCAAAGTTTATCTGCTTATGTCATTTTTTATTACATCTGTTTTATGTTCATAGTTAGTAACCATTTATTCATAGCACTGAGAATAAAATGCCGTACACTCCGAAAATCATCCACAGGTGTGTACCCTTTTGAATACTTGACACGGGGGGGGGGGGACCATCCATTTCGGTGTCCCGGTTGAACATTTCAGAAATCTGGAAATACTATTACTAAATAAACTCATACCTCATTTGAGTTTTTTTAAATTAGTTTATATTTCAACTATAAAATATTATGAAATTGTAAAAATCATAGCTGTATAACATATAAGCTTAATTGAAGAATTCAGAAACTATTTGTTTGCAAATTTCAAAGCAGTTGCTGATTTGTTCTTAAAGCCATGATACAGTTGAGATATTTTGATACTACATACCGTTTGCATTAACATTATGGTTTTTCCAAGAAATTACCATGTGATTTCTTTCATTTTGCATTTTTATAAGCTGAGAAATAAATCAAGCATTTGGCAAATAGCTTCGGATTAATATGGCTCTTCTAGGTACTTCTACACATATTTTTAAAAATGTAAATTTTTGATTTCATCAACAAAAAATTACTGGACAAACCGCGATGTTACCTTTCCTTGAGTTCGCAAACGGTGAATTAAGTATGTATTTTATTATTCCTAACGACTCCAGGATTACTTCTTTAGCAAAGAAAAATGCTTTCATGCGAATATGCTTTGTTTAGTGTGCTCTTTGTAAAAAATTTAAAAAAATTTTGCATGTCACAAAGGAGTCAACTAAAAAATAGTAAATGAAAAATTAATTTATCCCTGTGTAAGGGGTTATGCTCCCCCCCCCCCCCCGCTTTTTTATTAAAATGCGCCTTTGTGATTCACCCATTACAGAGAAATCAAGTCGAGTTAAACTAATAAAACACGTGTAGCTGTTTGGATAAACGCTAGTGAGGTGAGATATGGAGTCATTTGATTGGTCAATCGTTTCCCCGTCTCGAGTTGCAGGGCGAAGGGGAGAAATTCCTCACTAGGAGGTTTGAGCGTAGCACGAAATGTGGCAACCGACTATTTTCTCACCGATCCTCCCTTGTCGTGAGGGAGAAATAGACGTCACTTGAAGTTCTAGAGACATCCAGAGTAACGCTCCAGGGGTCGTGTCTCCCCGACTCCCGCGATGAAATGGCAACCCTCCGCCAAGCCAGTTCACCGTTGGCGACGAATTTGTTCCTAAATGTCGGCTTTAGTCCAAAACCATGTTTTCGTTAGTATTTTTCTTTCTCTGCGGAGCTTACAAACTGGTCTCGAAGTGGAACTTCTTCTCCCTTATCTATATTCTTTGCCAATGCCTAGTACCAGCCCAGCTAACGCAAGGTTCCAAAGGTTCCAAGGTTGATTCGCGCGGCACCCTTTGAAGAATTAGATTTTTCTCACAGCATCCTATAGTCTGGTTTTATGTATATATTATTGTTACTATGGTCCCTTCGCGGGCACCCCTCACCTCCTCCTGCGGCATCCAGTTCGGAAATCTGATCTAACATTTTATAATTTTTACTATTACTATCATAATTATTTATTCTTTTTTTTTTCTAGCTAAAAGTTTGGAAATTCTTTGTGAGCAACTAAGACCAAAAATAACTAATTACCTTTAGCCAAAAAAATTCCAGATTTTGGAGGGGGCCCGGGCCCCCTCAGCCTCTCTCTTATGTACGCCCTTGTAAGCTACAGGCCGTTATCGGCCGGCCTCGGTCTTAAGGAGTTAAGAATTCAAGATTCCTATAATAAATTTCAATGCAGACAACTACTTGACTTAAATTGACTGAAATTCAGTTGCGCCTATGAAAATTGACGCTGATCACATTTAGGATGCTAAAGAAAAACCTTGACTTATAATTGCGTTTTTCTCCTTTCAAGTTGTTTATATGTAAAGATAGCGTCTTCATTTACATTTGAAGTAATAGTCTAATTGTTTGAAATGACTCAAACTAAATGAACTACTTTAAAAGGGAGAGACAACCAACTAGAACAAAGAACGCAGTTGATACCAGCACAAATAATGCACTGGTAGAGCGTGTGCGATTAGCACGCTTAATGCACGTTTGAAAACAGTTTCTCAATCGCCTAGGTCATTCAACGAAATATATACTAAGTATTTATTCATGAGTTTCATTTCAAACATTCAAAGTTTCAAATGAGAGGTAATTATATATTATCATTCCGTTTTCGCCAGTTTGGTGAAAAATCGGATTAATTACTTAAAATTCTAAGTCAAATGGGCAGCTAAAGATATTATTTGATTTAGCTGAAATTTTGTACGATAAATAGCCTTGGTAAGAGGCAACTTTTTCCGCATATAGGCTTTATATATTTCTCAATTTCGGTTTTTTCACTCCACCCTAATGTGCATTATAGTCTTACAGCATCAATCGTCTGGCTACAGTTTTTCGGGATATTTGCTAGCTAGTAGTAGAGGAAACTGTTTTGCTACCTCATTACTTGTATTGCGCTGGTTCCTTTGCTAGCACTAAGTACCTATCTTCTGCTGACGTCGTACTGCGTACACGAGCGCTCCGCCCCCGTGACATTTGATACACATATTCCATTTGTTTGAAATGATTTCCAAAAATTCGAAACAACCCCGTGGCTGACGTTGAACTCCCGGGCAAAAAATATCTGTCATTTTTTGCCCTTCTTCAATCTTGCCAACAACACGGCCACACGTAAAATCATCAAAGGCATGTCGGATGCAAGTTCGTCAATTGCTTTTTTCTCGTCAAACTCTGCTTTTGAACAACAATGGTCCTCAGGTGCCAAATCCTTTATACTGCTTATCAGCAGCACTATCACGTGACGCATAACGTCGCGAATCTAAAATTTGCATACGCATAATACGTCTTACTGTATCCTCAACGTATGCTATTTTCCATATTTCATTGCCTTCAATTTTGCGGTTTCCAAAGCTGCTATTGCATCCGTTCGTAGCAATTATATACCAGTATATACATGGTGTTTCGTTTTAACCTGCAAGACCTTTATTTTCGCAACCGTTAGTCCTAGATGTATACTTCCAATTGAAAAAATGTTCAAAATCAGATGCAGAGTTAAGATGTTGAAAGTTTGAAGTGAAAGTAAAAAGAGAAGTCAAAAGATAGAAAATTTAACTTTTTATACGGGCCCCAGCTCCCCTAACTTATATTTAGGGAAATAATCTCAATTGAAAAATAATTCCAACACAAAAAGTTTGAAATTAGTATGACCAATATTCACTGAGATTTGTAACGCAGCGTTTTGTGACTTACACCACTTTTCTCTCGCCGTCAATAACACTTTTTGGGGGAAAATATAGCGGATAACAAGTGTTTAAATTTAGATGTGTGCATAGAGTGGATTTTTAAATTGCTCGAGGTTTTGTAGTGTGTTTTTGGGTATCACGGCACAACATTTGCATTTATTTTAGAGTAGCAATGAAAAATATAAGTACTTCGTATTTCTTACTTTGACGTCCTGTCATTCTTCTGAAAGGGCAATAAGTTCCAATCTTGTCTTCTGTATGGTCCTTAAAACTTTGAACTGGAATATCTCCTTAAGTTTTGGTGGCACAAGTGTCAAGTTTTTTGTGTCAGTAATAGTTTTCAATGAAGATTATTTCTCTGAATATTAGTTAGGAGACCTAGGGCCCGTATAAAAAGTTAAATTTTGTATTTTTTGACTCATTTTTATTTTTGCTTCAAACGTTCAATATCTTGACTCTGCATCTGATTTTGAACATTTTTGCAATTGGAAGTACATATCTAGGACTAACAGTTGCGAAAATAAAGGTCTTGCAGGGTAAAACGGAACACCCTCTATATATACACTATATAACCAAAAGTATTGGGACACCTTTCAAAAATTCACATTTTTACGGATTTCTCCAGAAATAAAAGATCAATTGCTCTGTAATTATTTTTACATAAAAGGTATACTCAAGCCGCCATTTTACAAAAACAATAAGTCTACTATTCATTTAGGAGACGAACAACAAAGAGGAAACAAAAAAAGGTTTTTGATAATTTTTCATTGTAAATAGCTGGGACTAAGCTATAAATTTCAGAAATAAGTTAAAGACCGATCTAGAATTTATTTTTATATTTTCGCGAAAGTATCTCTTATACCCACGGAGATATAAGCATTTCTTTCAAAAATGCAAATTTTTTTTGAAGGATTTCGGCTTATATCGTGCAAAGTTTTCCGTCAAACGTTTCTAAACTTTCAGAATATTTGAGAGTATATTAGAGAAACATAATAACGAAAAATTTAAAGTTAAAATATTGAAAATTTAATGAAATATGAACGTTAAAAGCAATTAATTTTTCACTACGCATGCGCGAAAGATAGCAATTTATAACTTTCATGATCGGAAGCCCATATATATTCTACATCTCATAAAAAAATTCCACCTTGACATATTTAAAATCTAAAACGTTATCAGCGATCTAATGAGCCGAATTTTAATGATTCTTAGCTAGACGACGAATCATGAGGGATCGTTCGCAATTAGTCCGTTCTTATTATGAAACACTCTGCAACAAAGAGTTCTATATCTGGCAACAGTTCCATGTTCCATTAAGGGGAAAAATTAGAGTGGCAGAAGGCGGAATACAAAACATTGTATTGAGTTCGAATCGACTAAAAGATTTTAATTCTGCTTTTCGCCTTTGTTTATATTTTTAAAATGGTGAAATCTTGTTCATCATATGGGTGCTCAAACAGAGCAACCGCACTCAATCAAAGTTTAAAATTTTTTAGATGAGTAATTAAAAAAAAAACTTTATTCATGCTTGTGTTAGTGTTTACAAAAATGAATAATTTTTCATTTGATAAAAATATATTTCAAACTATTATCGAACACTATGATAACAGATGTCTTGTGAAATATGTGCAATTAACTTTTTATTGGTGATGTGATTTAGTAAATCTGTCCGAAGGTTTACTCAAAGGCAACACAGTATTCTTGTTGGATACAACGTAACAGAAGTAATAAATAGTCCAAATAAATTTGTTTCATGTTATTAAAATTAGAGGATCATCTTACAGACTGTTTGTTTTGTTAAAAATAAATGTGACATTGTAAATAAAAAATGATGCATAAAAGTTTTATTTATTTTTTCTTATGAAGCAGGGTTGAGTGATTTAAATCAGTTGATTTAAAAAAAATCATTGATTCACAAAAATCATGATTTTTTAAGATAAAATTTTTTAAAGTTCAAAAGGCTGAGTTTCATGGACATGAAGTTCAGAGTATTTTTATTAGAAAAACAATGAACAAACAAGTATAAATTATAAGTAATCTTACTAAAAGAAAAAAAAATCATATTGTTATTAAATAAATTTAATTGAAAGCGAAGAAAAATATAAAAAAATCATAGTAGCAATTAACATTAAAAAAGAAAGAACTTGCAAAGTATATATATATATATATATATATATATAATATATATATATATATATATATATATATATATATATATATATATATATATATATATATATATATATATATATATATATATATATATATATCTGAAACGAGATTACCTTTCAATGAAATTAAAAATAATAAATTAAATTGGATATGTACCTATTAAGAGTTAAGCTTAGAGAGGTTCAAAAAAAAAAAACTTTTTTTTTAGCTAGAGACACACTATTTTTTTTTTTTTACTTACTAATAGTACTATGCTGTAAAAGTTTTAGTTTCTTACTCAAATTTTAAGAGGGTGCTCAATTTAACATTAGTCGTAGCATGGAAAATGTCACAAATTTGGAAACATTTAATTTCCCCAGTTGTGTTTTTGTAAATATTTTTTTTTTTTTGCAATGTATATGCATATTACTTTTGTATATTATAATATAGTAGCATTGTTTTTTCAGTTCAATGCAATTTTTGACGCCCCTCCCCATACTTACGATGTTTGGGGGAGGGAGTTGAGCACTCTCTTTCAGTTGAAATAAGAAATCAAAATTCTTCCGGTATATTACTATCCACAAGTCGAAAAATATTGAGGGGTATCCTGTTACCTAGGATAGCAGGCTCTGCAAAGATAGTAGGAAAGTGTTGCCAGTTTGCGAACGACCCCTTACCATTCGTCGCTTATCCAAGAATTATAGAAATTCGGCTCATTAGATCGCTGATAACTTTTTAAATTTTAAAAATTGAGGTGGAATTCTTTTTATGAGTTGTAGGATATAGTTGAGCTTTGGATTACAAACATCATAAGTTGCTATCTTTCGCACATGCGCAGTGAAAAATTAATTGCTCTAAACTTTTATATTTCATTACATTTTCAATAATTTAACTTCAAATTTTATTATTATGTTTCTCTAATATGCTGTTAAATACTCTGAAACCTTAGTAACGTTTACTCTGCGTGATATGAGCCGAAAACCTTCAAAAAAAAAAAAAAAAAAAAATTGCATTTTTGAAAGAAATGCTTAGATATCCGTGGGTATAAGAGATACTTTTACAAAAATATAAAAATAAATTTCTGATAGACTTAAACTTATTTCTGAAATTTATAGTTTATTCCCAGCTATTTACAATGAAAATGATCAAAAACCTTTTTTTGCTTTCTCAATTTGTTGCTGGTCCCCTAAATGAAGAGTAGACTCAATTGTTATTGGAAAATGACAGCAGGAGTATACTTTTTATGTGAAAAAAAATTACAGAGCAAATTAATCCTTTATTTCAAGAGAAATCCGTAAAAATGTGATTTTTTGAAAGTGTACCAATACTTTTGGTCATATCGTATATATATATATATATATATATATATATATATATATATATATATATATATATATATATATATATATATAATGTTACAAATTCTGTAAATAGTATTTTTTTTGTGATTAATTTGTTGTAATCTGGCTAAATTAGGCGTTTGTTCCATTATTTTGCATCTAAAATTATCTTAGAAACGTAACCTGTAAATAGCTCCTTGAAATGTACATACAACCCCCTAACATTCGACTGAAGTATACGGTCCTCCCATTTCTGAATGATAAGATCTGTGAATGGAATAAAAAGAAAATACGAGAAGAATTTCGAATTTTGTAAAACTTTCCAAAGCAGTATAAAAAGCCAAGTGGCATTCGAAGGAGGGTCAGTTATGCTTTTAGCTGTCTGAGATTCGTCTAAGCGTTGCTCTGTTTATTGCGAGGCATTTCGCTGTGTTTTTGCGTATTTGGATGTAAATACGTGTGCCATCGTTGAGTATACGGTGTTAATTGATATTTGCCTAATTGCTAAACTGTCCCTCCACAGAGGAGAACCTCTATTCCCTCGCTCCACCCTAATGTCACCAAAGAGAGTTTTAAACTATTTTTTGGGCATCAATTTCGAAAAATTTCTACAGAGCTGCTTAACTGCATTTTTCTTTCTTGCTTAAGCAAATAGAGTGAAATTAGGGGACCAGTGTGGAACTCCGCACTGTGCTTTAAATCTTTTCATGTGGCATTCCACTCTTTAAAAATTTCAAGGAAAGGATATTATGAAGAATAAACAAAAGTAAACGGATGTTGGCACAAAAGAAGGCATGTAATTTGAAGACATCAGTAACAAAACCCCTGTAAATACAATGTTCGTAGTGAAAATGTGACCATTGCTCACTTTTTAGTTGTACGAATCGTCAGTGCAAACATAAATATCGTTAAAAAATTTTATTCGTGAAAAAGCAGTAACTGTGCATGTGAAAAAACGGGTTGTGGCAAATACAATCGTACCTATGTGAACGTCTGACGGAAACAAAACAAAACATTAAAACGATATTTATTAGTACGGATTCGAATTGACGCCATTCTGATCATCAGCAAGACACCTTAAACAACCGAACAAAAATGTCTTCGTTTTCGAATGGTATTCCTTGAAACAATGTGAAATAAAAAAAAACAGCAAAAAAACTTTTGACAAAAGAAGAAAAGTTAAAAAAAAAAAAAAAAAAAGGCCATGGGTCTATGTTTTGTCATTAGCCAGCACGAAATGCTTAAAAATTATTCGTAAGACATGGAAAATGGGTTAGGAAAAAGGAAGATCTCGCGTAGTGACAGAAAAAAACAGGCTAGAGAAATAACAAATAGTATAATAATATTAAAAAGAAGTGTTTTTATTTTTGAAAATTTATATAATATCCCATAGTAGGCTATTTTAACCGTTCACTGTAAAAACGTTTCATAAACGTTTCTGGAAATTAATGGGCAGCTGATATGCATAAATTCTACCCGTAAAATATCTTACAAAAACCAGGAATGTTTTCTGCTGAAAGTTCTTCCTGAAATTCCTGAAATTATTCTTGAATCTTTCTGAAGAATATGGATGTCTCACCGGTTAAAGCCAGTCTATAGCCTTCAAGGGAAATTTGGTAGTTATGATACAATTTATTAGAATCTTCCAGACTTACTAAGTAAGCTCAAAAAGCATAGATGCACACATTACCAGAGCGCTAAGGCGGAATTGCAAGTAAGATGCCCAATCCCTCCTGCAATACTTGCTTTGAGAAATTATAGTTATCCAGGGCCTTACTCGCTCTCATTAGGAGCTTAGTCATCCCGGATGGGCCGCAATCGAACTGAAGACGATAAACTTGATAAATGCACACAGTTAATCCTCAAATTGGTAGTTAAATATATTTTTACACCTGTGAGTAATCCGCATTCGTAAACTAGAAGGACTTCAGGAATTTCTTTTTGCAAAGACACTTGATTTTTGGAGAAATAGGTGAAAACCCATGAAATCCCGCAACGTTTCACGGATATAATCAGTAACGTTTTGGATTTTTTTTACGGTTTTATGGCTTGACTGTCAGCAGATGCTTTCCTCTTAATCGAGCAGTTAAAAAACAAAATCAAAATCAGTTGAATTGAGTCCGTTTTTTAAGAGTAATTTTTCAAACGTAGACAAAATGCAATTGTTTGTTTAGTTTTCGCTCAAAGCAGAGGGGAAGAAAATGACATCTTACTTATGAAGTTGATTATAATTTTAATTAAGTTAATTATTATAGTAATTTATTCGTAATCTAATAAATAGTTAAAGGTTTACTGGATGAAACACGTAATTTCAATTTGTGGTATTTTTTTTTTTTATTTATACAAAAGGTCGAACACTTCTAAAAGAAAAATCTACATTTCAGCATACAAAGAAAAAGTTTTTCTGCACACAAAAGATTCCCTTGAGGTTGGAATTTTTATATCCAATCTTTTTTTTTAATGCTTACATTACGCTGAGTTTTCGGAACGGAGTCGAAGCTTAAACAAAAAGAAAGAAAAACTCTTCGATTAACAGCGATGATTTTCTGAATAATAACTGTAACCTTCATAAAGGAGTCGAAACACCCAGGAGCTTTCCCACCGCATTTATTTTCTGGCTTTACTTGTGTTATCTATTGTATGTTATAGTTACATGTACTGCGTGATATTAATTTAAATTAGCTATAGTGGCAGATATCTCGGGTAGGGCCGTATATCGATTTATCAATTTAACCGAACAACCAAGGCCGTATCCAGAAAATTTTTTCGGGAGGGGCCCTGATTAGCACATTGCCCTAACGCACACACATATATAGTATACATAGATACACCAAACGCATAAAAATGTTAACATAGAAGACTTTTTGTCTCGATTTTTAATGATTCCACTGTTTGGACTGTTGTTATTTTATTTTAATTTCTTATTATTTTTCTTATTCACCTTGTAGTGGTAAGGATAACAGGAGAGTGTCCCTTTAAGTCGGATGTAGAACATCCATAATTTCAGGGGGTCCGGGGGTTTTCCCCCGAGAAATTTTTGAAAAAAAAATCTGTATTTTGAGGCCTTATACTAGGTAATTGAGACTACAAAAATATGAAAAAAAAAAAAAGGCAAAGTCTTTCAAAAGTTATACATTCTTTTGCAAATCAAAATCAAGCACAATAAAAATTGCTTGCTCGACAAATCATGGAAATTAATGAACAGAGAGGAAAAACGAGAGAGGAGAAAAGAGAAGCACCCCGTCATCTGCTCATATCGGCTTTTAGTGAAGTTTGTTTTTGATCACTAACCGTACTCCCATTTTTTGTTTCATTTAATGCCCTGCAGTATGAAAATTCTACAAAATAGTTTAAAAGAAATGGTGCAGACATTCAGAAAATAAGAACAGAAGAGTAATATTCTGGCCATTTGGACAATTCATACTTTATTTTCTTGTGAAGATACAAAATTGAAGAACTTTTCAAGGAATTTCAAAAATTTAAATAATTTTCAAAGACTCTCGAACAGTTGAAATTATTTGAAGCTCTTTATTTACACTTTTCAGAAGTTGATTGCACAGTCTTACAAAATGATTATAACTTTGTAAGACACACCCGTTTTAAGTTAAAAAATAAATGCAAAGAAATATTTCTCGAATCAAACTTTTTTTTTTTTCAATCACGCAGAAAATGAAAGAAAGTAGAGAAAGTGGTTTTTTTTTTTTTTCTCATACTTAAGGTATTGCAGTATGCAGTTACTTAACAGTATGCAGTAGAGGTAAGAAAAAAAAAAAAAAAAACAAGCAATAACAAAAGAACTTCCATGATACTGAATTCGGCATTAAATAAATGCAAGACTTGAAACATATCAGTCACAAAAATGATCCTGAAATTTATGCTACAAAAACGCGAGCATCGTGATTTTTGCATTTTTTACTCAGGATGTATCAAGGAGCTGAATTTGGCATATTTTGGTAACAAGATACTCGCCTAATCGGAAACTAGGGGTCCAGCCTTTGGGAGTCCCCGGCTCGAAATCAGTACAGTGTAAGTTTTATAAGAGTTATAGGGGGAAGACGGCAGGGTCGTGCACAGAGGGGAGAAGGGACACCTGTTGGCCCGGGTCCGAGCTTAAAGGGGACCCAATATTTTTAAACCTAGGGTTGAAAATATGGGTAAACAATATGGATTGGGCCCAAAAAAGACATTTGTGACAGCCCCAAAATTTCTGTGCACGCCCCTGGAGGAGGAAGTGCACAGATGTCAGTTTGGTAGACTTGAAAAACAACGAACTGACAAAGGGCCTGCCTTAGACCTGGACTGCCCTGAATTGAATTGGGAAAGAGAGCAGGAAGTCCTAATTAAAGATCTGAGTTTCAAGTGTGCCTTGCGGCTAAAGAGAACTAGAACTGCTTTTTCTGTATTTCTTCAAAATATTATAAATTTTAAATAATAGCAAAATTAAGAATAAAAAAAAACTTTCTTATTTTAATTTTCTGGCATTAGGAATTTAAAAAAAAATTAAAAAAAAAAATTCTGTTTTACGGTACAAAACATTTTGGGTTTCGGGGGGGGGCGTGTCAGCCCCCCCCCTCTGAATACGGCCCTGCGAACAACTCACTCCGGTGCTTTTAAGCTTTATTTATAAAAAAACAGGTGAATTGCTTTTTTTTTTCCTTTCGTCGAAAGCGGCTAAAAAATTGTAAAATTGTATTAGAATTTTAATGAAAAAAAAAATCTGCACAAAAACTACAGGCGGCATCAAAGTTTTGCAACATCAAGGAGCGTTCTCGTCTATAATTCATGTTATTGCCTTACGTGTGTTCTTTATTGTATGTTAAGTGTACATGCAACGCGTAATAATATATTGGTCTGGTTTTTTGATACCGGCGGCGGATTGTCCGAACAAGGCCCGAACGCTGGTAGAGGGTTATCAGCCGAATGAAATACCGATTGAACTACTCAGCTCAGTCGGTAAGAAAGCAAGGATTAATTTACCCGATCAAATCAGTCCAGTCCTTTCAAAATTTCTTTATAATGAACAGGCCAAATGTGAGATTTTTTCGCCGAAAGTAGTTGGGAAAATTGGAAAATTAAATCTGAATTCTGCTGATGAAAAAAAAAACATTTAAACGAAAATTTCCGTCCCAGATACGATTTTGCCACCTACTCGTTAAACACAACGCTCCGCCCTACCAAGCAAATTCCTAACCTAAGCTTTCGAGTGCTATTCATTGTATTAATATGTAATACAAAAAGAAAAAAAAATGTTTTTTTTGACCGAAAAGATTTTTAGACCGTAGCAAATAAGTTCTCGCGCACCGACAGAAAAGCGATCATATATTAAAAATGAGAATTTTAATTTTTTAATTTATACAAATTGACATAGCAGGCTGCTTGAACCGTTATAATTTAGATGGCAGCACGGGTTCATCATTTAAATGAATGAGTTAAACTATGTACGTTTTTTAAGCGTAGCTTTTCGAATGTAGTCAAAATGAGACTGGCTATTTATTTTTTTCAGAAAGCAGAAGGAAAATAAATGACATCTTACTCATGAAATTGATAGTAATTTTTATTTTTTCCTTCACATTTTCATACATATGCATATCTTAACTGAATAAAAAGCGTAATTTCAATTTATGTTAGCATTTTTTTTTATTTATACAAATGCTCAAAAACTCATTAGCAGAACCTGCATTGCAGTATGCAAAAAAAAAAAAAAAAAGGCACAAAAAATTATTCCCTTGAGGTCTGAAACCTTACTTCTATAAATGCAAACATTATACTTTTTTTTTTTCTAAACGGAGCCAAAACTTCGGGGGGGGGGGGGAAGGATTCTCGAATCAGAGTCAATTTATCTGCAGGCTGGATCAGGTCTTCGCAACAGCAAGGAGCGTTTCCATCACATTTATTTTATTACCTCACTTGTGTTATTTACTATTTTCAAGTGCTCATGCAATGCGCGATATTTGTCTAACTTCTTGATGCAGATCATCCGGGCCAGGCCCGAACACTCGTTCTTCTTGTTACCATTCGAACGCTCTGCCGATCGAGGTATTCAGCTCTGTCGGTCACACAGCGCAAGTTAAACTTATAAATTTAACCGAAAACCTCAGTCCGGTTCCATGAAACAAGTTTTTTGACAGAAAAAAAAAATTAGACCGTGGGTCTATTTTTCGTCATTAGACTGCACGATAAGCTTTAAAACGAGGTGTAAATCAAAGAAATCGATCGAGAATTGAAGAAGATCTCGCGTAGAAACAAAAAAAAGTCTACAGAAATAATATATAAGGATGGTGGTTCTCGAGACTTGATTTGCAAAAGATTTCCGGGGTCGGAACACCTCCCCCACTTCCCTTGTGTAACGTCACCAAATATAACTGAAAAATAATAGTTTAATTTTAAGGGGACCAGGTAAGTCCTATCTCCAACATGTTTAATTCACCAACTTTAAGTACCTTTTTCTCAGAAATGGTGAAAGATAGGGTTATGAAACATTTACGGATGTAAAATAACATGTTTTACATGCTACTTTAGCACGTCATTTTCTAAGTGAAAATAATTTTTTTCTTTTAATTTTTTACTCAACATCACTAATAAATTGGCTTTTTTGATAATTTTTCACTCTGAAAAATGAATGTTTTCAATATATCATCAAATCCTAGTGTTAAAGTACTAAATAATAAAGTATATGCTATAAAAAATTGAGTCTGCACGTTTGAAAGCTATTGAGAATAAAGGGACATGAACTTGAAAATTTCATGTTTCCAGAAAAATGCATTTAAAGATTTTATTCATGTTTTAAATAGGTTTCTTTGGAGGTTTTCAAGACTCATGTTTCGTGGCGTTGTAGAAACAAGTTAACTATATATATTTTAGTGAATCATAACTTACTAAAGTTAAGTATGTGTGCATAATACATGATACACAGGAACTATCAATTCCAAAAGTGCAAAGAACGAAATTCCAAAAATAAAAATATATTGATCGCAACTATTTTTGTAGTTTGTAGGTAATTTTTTTTCCTTCGCTTTTTTTAAGCGAAGAACGAAATAAACAATTACAAACTACAAAAATAGCTGCATTCAATATAACTGCTGCCAATACTAACAAAAATAATAAAAGTGTAACAAAGATAACACTGGCCAACACATATTTTGGTGCCGGGGTATTTGGGGTTGATTTCATATGAATTTGATGCCATGAATTCAAAATATGGCATTAGTTTTTGCCTAGGAGCTCGAATTTCTGAGATATAACATTTTACTGAAATATACGTTACTCTATTTACAGTTATATCTGCGGATAAAATAAATATACTAAACACGGATTTTTTATTATCAAATTTAAAAAATATTATATTTGTATATAATAATAAATATATACAAATACAACATACTAATTATACATAGTAAAATAATGATATATTACAAAGATAGAGGAAAAAATCATCGATGAAACCAACTACTCACTGAACACTTCAGAAGCTTCTTTTCCGTGACATTTTTGAATGTTTATATAATCAATAAAGATAGAGGGAAAAGTACTCAATGAAGCTAGCTACTCATTGAACGCTTTGGAAGCTTCTTTTCCGTGATATTCTTGAATGTATTTTGGGACAGTCCCTTTTTAAATTCCAGCAGTAATCTGTCATCATGTGTGTATCCCATCTTCATTGGTAGCAGTCCTCCATAGTTTTAATATCCTGGCGAAATCTTTCACCCGTTTCCTCAGTGGTGTCTCCTAAAATTGTCAGGAAAACGGTCTAAGTGCACCTTAATGCTCATGTTACACCCAAGGGATTTGAAACTGTTAAGCATCTCGTTTACCAGCTCAACAGTTTTCAGCTCTGTGTTTGCACAGAAAATTTCGGACAACTGCCACAAATGAAGTCCAGGCTTTTCGCTCAGCCTCATTCATCGAATTTACGAAGGCAGGATCCTTAAGTGGTTGTCTTATTTGTGGGCCATCAAATATTCCTGCTTTAATTTTTTCCGTACTCAACTGAGGCATTTTTTCCCCTATACATGCAAAGCACGATCCGTTCTTATCAAGAGCCTTTACAAATTGCTTCATAAGGCTCAGTTTGATATGCAGTGGAGGAAAGATGATTTTCTCTCGTGCAACTAAGGGGTTATTTATGATATTCTTTTTCCCAACGTCCATGTTTTCTCTTTGAGGCCACTCTTTTCTGACCCAGTGGTGTGTTTTGTCTCTGATATCCCAGAGGCGCAAGAAGCAAGGATATTTGGTGTGGGCACTTTGCTGTTCGAGGAGAAAGTTTACCATTTTCAAGTCCACACAAATCACCTATTGATGCTCATGATACTTTATCTTCTCCAAGACGAAACCTATGGTGTTATATTCTTTTTTCATTTTCGTTGAGTGGGCAATTGGTATGGAACCATATTTGTTCCCATTGTGTAGAAGGACACATTTCAAACTTCGCTTTGAGCTGTCAATAAATAGGCGCTAATCATCTGGAAAATATCCAGGAAGAGACATTTTTCCCCAGGAGCCCTTTAATTTCTTTACAAAATACAAGATTGTCTTCTTGAGAGAAGAAGGGTACACTGTTAAAAAAAACCTGAAAGTTCAGGTAGTTTTCAGACTGATTTTAACAGAATATTTCCGTAATGCTTCAAAACGTATTTTTTCCTTACAACAACGTAAACATCCCGACGAAAACGGAATTTTTCCATTTCTAGGGTTGCCGCTCTGCTGTACTTTGCTTTGATTAGTCTTCAAGTCATGATAAACATCCCTTATTGATAGTGCTTATTAATCGCACTGTTACATTTTGCTAATTAAAAGCATATTTAGAATAACAACTCGAATGCTGTAGACAAAATAGATAGCTTGCTATTTCATGTCTGGAGAGTAATATACTCGTTATGTCGAAATTGTTTATACGCCTTTTAGCTTTGTAGGTTTGGAAAAATGTTCGCGCCATTTTTAGACTGGCAGATGTGTTTTGATCGCCCTGATGATTTGATGTGGGTTTTACTGAGTCAGTATTAGAATATTATTGCGGTGTATTATTTTGCTCAATACTTCGAACAATTCTATTCGTTAGTCATATTGTGCGTTCTAGCCGTGAGAATAGTTTTAGGATCCCGTGTTATCCATTTAAAATAAAGGCTATTGGATTACTTGTATCCAGATGCAATGGAGACACTTAAATTTAGCACCGCTGGTCACATGTAAGTATTGTTGAATATCTTTGTACATGTTAAAATACAAATGTATTTTTTTTGTTAATATGCATTTGATAAAATTCCGATGGTAGCTGATTTAGAATTTATAGAACTATTATAAAGTTACTGTTTTTGCTCTAACGCGTTGTATTCTTGAAAATCATTAAAACGTTAAATGCCAACATTTCGTATCAACCGAAGATTATCGTAGTGTGCGAGCAAGATAGAAAAAAATCACTCAGTTTTTTTTTTTTTGACAGATTGAAAGTAAACATTTTGAATCTCCAAATAAAAGTATTTCTTGCTGTTAAATTTTTTGCGAAAAGGCATAGCAGATTGTTAATCTTTGAAAATATAATTTTGACAAGAGTAAGTTTTCTTGATTACTTAGAAATCTGGAAACATTCATTACTCCTTTCGGGATTTCATTTATAATAAAAAATATAAATTATTTATTTCCTTAGGATCTCATCCAACAACTTATTTGAGATTATTGCAAGTTTCTTGTAAAAACATTTCGGGTAAAACGAACTGATGCCTGAACTGCACTGTTAAAAAAAACCTGAAAGTTCAGGTAGTTTTCTGACTGATTTTAACAGAATATTTCCGTAATGCTTCAAAACGTATTTTTTCCTTCAAAAAACAGAAATATCACGAAAGGAAGTAACGAAAACAGAATTTTTCCATTTCTAGGGTTGCCGCTGTGCTGTACTTTGTTAGTATCCTGATTAGCCTTCAAGTTATGACAAACATTGCTTTTTGATAGTGCTTATTAAATCGCACTGTTACATTTTTTAATTAAAAGCTTATTTAGAATAACAACTCAGACGTCGAAGACAAAATAGATAGCTTGCTATTTCATGTCTGGAAAGTAATATACTCGTATGTCGAAATTGTTTTTACGCCTTTGGACTTTGTAAGTTTGGAAAAATGTTTGCGCCATTTTCAGACAGGCAGCTGTGTTTTGATCGCCCTGGTGATTTGATGTAGGTTTTACAGAGTCAGTTTTAGAATATTATTGCGGTGTATTATTTTGCTCAATACTTCGAACAATTCTGTTCGTTAGTCATATTGTGTGTTCTAGCGGTGAGAATAGTTTTAGAATCTCGTGTTATCCATTTAAAATAAAGGCTATTGGATTACTTGTGTACAGACGCAATGGAGACACTTAAACTTAGCACCGCTGGTCACATGTAAGTATTGTAGAATATCTTTGTACATGTTAATATACAAATGTATTTTTCTTGTTAATATGCATTTGATAGAATTCCGATGGTAGCTGATTTAGAATTTATAGAACTATTATAAAGTTACTGTTTTTGCTCTAACGCGTTGTATTCTTGAAAGTCATTAAAACGTTAAATGCCAACATTTCGTATCAACCGGAGATTATCGTGGTGTGAGAGCAAGACAGAAAAAAGTCACTCAGTTTTTTTTTTTTTTTTTTTTTTTTGACGGATTGAAAGTAAACATTTTGAATCTCTAAATAAAAGTATGTTTTGCTGTTATATTTTTTGCGAAAAGGCATAGCAGATTGTTAATCTTTGAAAATACAATTACAATTTTGACAAGAATAAGTTTTCTTGACTACTTAGAAATCTGGAAACATTCATTACTCCTTTCGGGATTTCATTTATAATAAAAAATATAAATTATTTAATTTATTTCCTTAGGATCTCATCCAACAACTTATTTGAGATTATTGCAAGTTTCTTTTTAAAACATTTCGGGTAAAACGAACTGATTGATATGTTTAGCCTAACTATAATGCTTATGCACTAAAAATCTATGTTTCTATTCCAATGAGTGAAAAATGCGGATATCACCGGGGGGGGGGGGGGTATACATCATCTGAGCAAAAAATTCTTCACGTGTATGTCAATGATTCTGTTTTTAAACACAGTAAATTGGTATGCGGTACCCTCCATCAGGTATATTATTCCAAGATAAAGTCAACCGGTTTTTAATGGTATTTTATTTGACTCATTCTGCAAAAAAAATATTCTATTTTTCATGTATGCTTTTCCATGCCATGCCAGAATATGTACGAGGAGATGTGAAAGGAAATATCGAGCAGTATCAGCATCAAAAATTGGTGTTATATTCAAATCCACTAATTTCCTTGCTGGTACTTTTCGATTATTTTTATTCATCTGAAGGTGCAAATTTCAAGATAGATGCTTGAAAGGTAAGTTATCAAGCAAAAATTTCACTTAAAATATATTTAAGTAATAAATACAAATTAAAAAAATAATAGTTTCTGAATGGTTAACTATTTTTATAATATATATTATTTTAAACATAGGATAGAAAAACGAGAATGAAATTTCAGTAAAATATGTAAAAATGAGAAACGAAAAAATAGCGCAACGAAAAATCAAGAACCGAAAGTTCTGCAAAGATACAGAAAATTTAAAAACTGAAAAATAGATGAACGAAAAATTTAAAAACGGAAAAATAGATCAACGGAAAGAAGAGAAATGGAATTTTCGTTAAATCACGGAAAATTTATAAATGGAAGAACAGAACTAAACGGAGAAATGAGAAATGGAACTTCTGTTAAGTCACGGAAAATAATTTAACGGAAACGTAATATTTACGGCAACTTTGCTGCTGGTACTTTATCCGTTATTTTCAGGAAATTTTTTTAACAGTGTAGAAAACCCTTTTCTCTTGTATGGTAAAAGGAGATTTTGGTTCCTTGTTCCAGCAAATGTTTGTCGTTAAACCTGGATGCCAGTCATTCAGCAGCTTCTTTCGACAGGTTGAGATCTCTGGTGAGGTCATTTAGCTGATCCTGGTTGAAAGGTTGAGGAATTAATGACATGCCCTCATAATCACTGTCACCTTCATTATTATCAGAAGGGTGATCAGAGGCACAATATTCGTCCTCATTGAGCTCTCGTAGCTGATGAAACATTGGAATCGGCACTTCCTCTGAGTGAAGGACCAGGCGTCTTGCAGAGAGTAAATCAGGACACTTGCTATGATTGTTTCGATTGATTCCAGCAATATTTACTAGGCAGAAATAACAGTCATCGAAGTGGTTCTTGGGTTCTCTCCAAACCATTGGTACGCCAAATTTCAGACTTTTTCTTTTCCCGGTAGTCCACTGTCGTAAATGTTCTGTACAAGTTTTACATACCTAATGCGGTGCACAGGATTTATCCTGATCACCAAGACCAACACCAAAGTATCCAAGATAAGCTCTCTTTACAAAGTCACTAACAGGTTTTCTGTTTTCTTTTAACGTGTATTCCCGCACATATAGCAAAACACATCCAGATGATTTACACAACTTTTACTTGAACTCATTTTATTTCTTTTAAACAACCCAATTACAACAATCTACAACTTAGTACGTTTTAGAAACTTTATAACAACTCTTTCCTAAACACAAATATTACGAGAGGTCGAGAAGTCACAGCGAGAACTCACAAACCGAAACTAACCTCAACTCACATTGCAGGGTTAAAGGTCACTTTACGGACAGACCATCTAGTGGATTTTCCTATAACTATCACATATACAATCCTTGTATACGTCATTTAGAACTGCACATTTCCTGAAGAACAGCACGTTAAAAAAACATTTAACTAAAAAACTAGAGCTGATAGAGAAAAAATGATTTCATATTTAGATTCAGCGGCCGAAATATAGCTTGAATTAGTTATAAAATCCTAGGCACCAAAAAAAAAAAATTTCTTTTTGTTGGCCTATGTAATATTATAATTAAGAGCAACTGCTATGGAGCTATGACAGAAAAGAGATTTGTTTACATAGGAAAGTGGTTTGTTTACATTTATCGGCCCCATTAATGAGCCAATACATTGTGAATGATTTTGAAAGAATAAAAAGTTCTGATACTTTTGCGTTTTGGAAAAACGAGTATGACGCATCGTTGGAAAGATAACAGTTCACACTTTTTAGTGATATTAAAAAGTAAAAATCGAATTTTCGGTCGAAATTGGCTTTTTTTAAACTACAAATTAATTTTACCTTTTATTGAGGAATACATGTCTGGGATTTCAAATGTATTCACACAAAAATTTATTAATCTTATTTTTAGAAATTAAAACAACTGTCAATAATTTTTTTTTAATTAGAAATATTTTTAATTTTTGTACGGGGGGGGGGGGGAGCTGCTCAACCTTGCCCCCTCGTGAACACCCTCATGCGTAGAGCTGGCTATTGCCATCCCTGTCGAACGAATATTTTAAAGCGCTAACTCTTTCATTCTAAGCAATCTTTAACACCTGGCAACCCCCACTTACGGCCATTTTTGCATAGGCCTTAGTTTATCACGTTCAGAAAAAAAAAAAAAAAATTAGTTTTAATTTGATATATAAATGATGACTATACTTTTTATGAGTGCATAAATGTGCACCAATAGTACCCGTTTACATGTGGCTGCGAATAGGTTGCGGCCAGTTGCGCAACGGCAACCATTACTTTTCAAATTCTTTAGGTATATTTATTTGAAATAGAGTGTAGTTTATTTTAATAACAAATGCGTCATTTTTACACCAAAATGTCAAACAATATTAATTTGATAAAAAATACTTGCGGGCACTTCTTGCTAGGCAACCTAGCCAAAACACATTGCCCCTTTCATAATGTAATATAAAAATTTGATTTTGACTTTATACTCGATGAGTGCAGAATTCTGCAGCCGGATCTCGTACTATTCTGAGAAAGCTCGAAATACTCGAATTGGGCCATTGGTTGATGAGCATGGAAACAAGACACAAACTGTTATACAGCTTGAGGATTTTGTGTTTTCTAGGGAGGAGGTTCTATTTCATTTGAAAAAAGAATTAAAGCAACTAAAGCTCTGGGATCAGATAATATTTATCCAAAAATTTTAGTTGAATGTGCAGAGGAATTAGTGGATGATATTTCAAATATTTTCAATGCTTCTTATAACTCGGGGAGAGTGCCAGAGGACTGGAAGCTAGCTAACATAACGCCACCATTCAAGAAAGGGCCAAAAGGTGATGCAAGGGAATTATAGACCTGTAAGTCTGACTTCAGTGGTCTGTAAGATTTTTGAAACTTTGATCAAAATTTAAATTATGAATTTCTTAGAGACTAATAGTCTGTTAACTATTAGTTCAGGAAAGATAAATCGTGTGCTACTAATTTATTGCATTTCTATGACAAAGTTACCTTGGCTTTAGATAACAAAAAGTGTGTGGATGTTGTTTATATTGATTTTCAAAAAGCTTTTAATAAGGTAGTGCATGTTGCTCTTCTGAGCACACTAGCTGATACAGGAAGAGGATGAAAAATTTTACTTTGGGTTAGGAATTGGCTGACTGGAAGGAAAAGAGTAGTTGTTAGGGGAAATCATTCTAAATGGAGTGATGTTTTAAACGGGGTTCCTCAGGGATCAGTTTTAGGGTTTCTTCGGTTTATTATTTTTATAAATGAGATTGATGAAAATATTTCTGAAAACAAATTGTTTTGCTGATGATGTAAAAGTTATGGGGAATTGTAGGGAATGAAGAACAAGTAAAACAGCTGCAAGAGGATTTAGATCATATTACTAAGTGGGCGGATAAGTGGGGTATAGCAGTTAATGTAGGGGAATGTCAAGTGCTACACTTAGGTCATGGAAATAAGAGTACAAGTTATTATTTACAGGGTTTGGACATTAGTCGGGCAGAAAACGTTATTGATCTGGGTATGTTAATAAATCAGGATTTCATGTTTAGTCAACAGTGCAGCATTGCAAGTAACTAAGTCTACAGAATGCTTGGGTTATCAATAGATATATTTTAAACAAATCTAAGAAGGTCCTTCTGCCTTTATACAGGAGTTTACTAAGACCTCATTTGGAGTATGCTGTTCAGTTTTGGTCTCATCTCAGGAAAGATATTTCTGTATTGGAAAGGGTTCAAACAAGGATTATTAGACTAGTAAGGAGGCTTTCAGACTTAGACTATGATAACAGAGCCCGATCATCTTGACATTGGACATGGGGCACATTTCTATTTCAGGGCACCTCTAGGGCCCGACTAAGATTTTTTAAGACACTGGGCACGAAATTCATTTTATGAACCCCTCCCCCCCCCCCCTATCCTGCTTTTTTTATATGTTGAAA
This sequence comes from Uloborus diversus, assembly GCF_026930045.1. Classification (NCBI taxonomy): domain Eukaryota; kingdom Metazoa; phylum Arthropoda; class Arachnida; order Araneae; family Uloboridae; genus Uloborus; species Uloborus diversus. Next base: position 84,129,895 of record NC_072733.1, read on the forward strand.
AGCAATAAAATATTTTGAAACTTGTGTTTTTACACAACCATACTAAATTTGGTGGTACCACAATATAATGCATACATTTAAAAAGTAGAAAAGATATAGTAGCATAAGATAAATATATAAAATGTGGTTAAACTTTGCCTGTTGCAGTAAAACATAAATACCAAAATTATCTATGATATAACTTTTAATAGTAAATACAGACTAAATTTGGAGTGGTTTTCTGATATGCAAAGACATTTTGAAGGGGAATTTTTATCAACAAATAGATTTTTTTCCTAGTTTCGGCATTTGCAAAACTATCAATGATATCATTGTACTCTAGATTCTGAGTGAAATCATTATTTTTAATTAGCATGATAAATTAAGGGGATCTTGGGCCCCCTGAAATCTAAGAGGAGGGGCCTGTGCCCCACATGCCCCTGCGGTAATCAGGCTCTGTAATGATAACAGACTTAATAGGATTAATATGTATAGCATGGAGCAAAGGAGAGTCAGAGGGGATAATAATTCAGTTGTTTAAATTTATCAAAATGAAAGACGTTAATGGGTTAAATTTTTCTGCGGAAAGCAGGAAGAGGGGTAATTTTTTCAAGCTATTCAAATCTCAGGCTAATCTGGAAATAAGGAAAAATTACTTCTTTAGTAGGGTCGTGGGTACTTAGAACAGATTACCGGAAGAGGCAATAATTAGCAAGGGGGTTGATAGCTTTAAGAGGGCCATTGATCTTCATTGGGGACTTATAAACTGACTAGGACCAGCCTAGCTGGGCCTAGAACCTGTTGCTGGTTGTCACATTTGTATTTGTGTGCTTCAAAGTGTTCTAAAAAAGGGGACACATGTCCAAGTTCAAAAAGTGCTCAAACAGTGTCCGAAGACTACTTTGCAAAACAAAATACAAAAGCTGCCTAGATTTTGAAATTGGTATTCGACTCCAGTGTTCCAAAATTAAACCCAAAATAGCAAAATTGTTCTAGTTAAACCAACCTTAATCTTCACATTAACTCGATGTTCAATGTTGAATTTCCATAGTTTTGTTACCAATTGATTTCTGTCTGATCAATTTTATTTTTGTATTTCAGAATTTAAATAAAGTCAGGCATTATAAATTACCTACCAAGGGAGCGTCCACAAATTATGTCATGATTTGAGAGAGTCGGGAGAGGATTTAGGATATTATTTTAGTTTGTGACAAGGGAATGGAGGCCGGGAAACAAGAGGGGCATCACACATCTTTTTATAAAAATATGCTTAAGAAAAAAAGCGTGATGCAACAAGGGGAGGGGATGTGTATGGCGAAGTATGACATTTTGGAACAAATTGAGGAGGGGGTCAAGTATGTTGAAAAAAAGTGGGACATAACTTATAGACAGTCCCTAAGAGCTTTTTTAAAGCGGTCCACAGTAAATATTGGTCTAGGAAAAACGGTCCGTTGGCTATTCAGTTTGGAAAGAGCTGCCCTAAAAAATTTGAAATTGACTTAAATTCGAGAAGGATTTTACTATTAAAGATTCGAGAAGCCCGAACCTCGCACCATCTTCTATTGTTTCTAAATGAAGTTTAAAATCGCGTTTTTAGAACGTCAATTCAATTGGGGGCTTTGATGCAAGAACCAGGTAAGTCCTTTTTAAAAAAAAAAAAAAACTTCATTTTTGCGTGCCTACAATATAGATGTTCCGATTGGTGCAACAACGAGACACAAATGTAAGATTAGACCTCTGCTCTGTAGTAAATAATATGGGAAAGATAATAGACTTTCTATTGGACACTGATGTTATTTGTTGGTCTTACGAAAAAAAAGTTAGACTGGACTTACCTGGTTCATGCAGCAAGGCCCTCAATTGTGTTTTTAGACTTAAATATCGAAAAATTTTCAGACAAAGTCTTTGAATCTTCACCATTCCCTTAAAGTCACTAAAGATAGCTTAAAAATTCACTTATAGAAATTTCCGTGGGAGGAACTCCATAACCCTTTTATCTGCACTTCTAAACTGATTTCAGCTTCAGAAAAAAATGCCTCCAGACTAAAAAAGGGGCAGTGCGTTTTCAGATAAAAAGGCACTTTTTGATAGAAGTTTTGTCATATAAAAACGGTACTTTTTTTTACATTTTGGTATACTAGGTGCATTCAAAGTCCAAGTCCTTTCGATAATAATTATTTTTAAAATACTGAAAAGCTTTTAGATGTTTAGTTATAAAAATAATGCTAAAAACATTCAGATATATTCTTATCAGATTCTTGTGGATACGCGATTGAAACGAGTGAGTGTTCAATGACAGGCTTGCGTGCATCTTTACCATTCGAAAAAATTTTTGCTTTTGCGAAGTTTTGCTGAAACTTTTTAGGGGCAAGAAGGGTTGATTAAGTTAAAGGTCAAAGGTTAGCTTAAAAGGGGAAAGGCACGTCGCCCTCCTACAAAATTTTGGCGGAAACACTAGGGAATCCTGTCACCTTTCCTTTTAATGTTTCCAAACATATAAGATAATGTTTATAAAATTTCAATATCAAAAAATTTCGAAGGAGCGTCGCAGCATTCCCAATGGTAACTAAATGTAGTTTGAAATTTGGTAGAGTACACTTTATTTTTGAAATGCTTCCAAATGAGATCACTAAGCCTTTTTTTCTCTCTAACGTGACTAAAGATAACATTGCATTTCTAAACTTTCACATTTTGGAGAAATTCGGAAAAGAGCACCCGACATTCTATGTTTAACAAAGATAGACTAAAATGGATTTCAATTTAAAAAAAGAAAGAAAACAGAACTCTGGGAGAACCCGCCTTTCTTCGCTCTCCTATGTCACTAAAAACTAAAACTGCGGTTTTGACATCAATTTTGAAAATATTGCTTGAAAGGGAAGTATACTTCCCTTCCAAGCCTATAGGCCTGGAGTTTTTCAAAACTGAAGCTCCAAAAATCCAATTTTAAGCGATTTTCGGTGTTGTTAAATGTTTGGCAGTTCTCCCCTGGAAATTTCGCCAAGTTAAAGCCTTGGAAACAAAATCTGATAGGCTCCGTAATCTTTTTGGCCGAGGGGGAGGAGGCTGTGAGTACTCCTCCCTCTGGTTGCACCACTGCAATAATATTGCAAAAGGGAGTAAAATGATAAGAAACAAATCAAGCAGTTATAAAAAATTGGCTCCAGATATTCTGGCGACATCAGATGGTAGCATGGGCGCCCATATGCAAAATTTTAAGGGGGGGGGGGCGGCTCAGATATTTTCTCCATAGAAACCGATTGCGCAACAGATTAGAGTTATTAAAATTTGACATTTTTAATAACTTATTCATTAATGGTTGGAAAAGAAATGTTTTCGCATTTTTGCAAAGGGAAAAGTACTAAAAGCAAGGAAGTTTTCCTTTTTAAGGGGGTGGGGCTTAAGTTCCCTCTTGCCCCCCTATATGGACGCCCTTGGACGGTAGTATTTTCCTCTGGACAATAAATTCAAAAAAAAAAAAAAAAAAGCAAGAAAATGATTTTTTTTTGTGCTGATGTGTGATGAACTTCTTTTAAGATTCGATAGAGTAAATTTATTTTAAAATGCGGGAATTTCAGTATTCCTATTTTTCAGAAACTCTTAATACATTTTGGGTGTCACTCCAGAAAGGTGTCACGCGGGACAAATGCACCCCCCCCCCCATAGTGATGTAACTTTTCTTCACCTAACCCCACTTCTTAGCGGATGCGCCTTAGGTTTTACCCTTAGACCATTGACAGAAGATTAGTTAATGATCTAAGGTTTTACTGCACGAGGCGAAGTAACTACCACGTATGGCTAGGTTCGGGCGTAATGATGTTAATGTTATATAATTTAGAATTAGAGTATATCAGTACTTACATTTTTTAGGATGGTCTTTAATAAATTTAGTCTTAAATGGTGACAGCTGGCACAATTGCCCCCCGTCAGGCACGTAGGTAGGATTTTGTTAAGGGGGGGGGGGGTCCAAGGTTGCACCAACTTTAAAAATGGATGCATGCTAAATCAGAAGCATTAACTGTTAATTGCATAAATTAGCACTATTCCAATTAAAACTACAAATAATAAGTGTAATAATTAGATTAATTGAGTAATGATATAAAGTATGATGATTAAAAATTTGCAATATATTTGCTTTCAAAAAAAAAAAAAAAATGCTCATATTTATTTTAACTACATTATCAACTTTTACAACTCTATAAATGCTCCATAATTCCTCACCCCTGACAGTTTCAAATTGGATTTTGGACAAAATTTAATGCTTCTATGGACGAAAATATCGCCAAGGCTCATTAAAGAGAAGCTTAAAATGTTTCTTTGTGCATTTAAATTTTTAGAATTCATTAAACGATAAATGGAATGATAAATACTTCTAATTTTGATCTTTTTTTTATAGTATTTTCACATAAAAGCTTAGGAAAACATTATTAAAGCTGTTCAAACAACTAAAATACATAGAAAAGTGTCGTTACTCGTAAATAAGTATTTTCTTGTGATGTATTGCTAAAATAGATATCCAAGGAACAGTTATGGTATTTATACGATGAATTAAGTTAAACAATAAAATTTCTATGTCAAAAATTTGAAGAAAATTTGAATGATAATTTCTACATGAATACTATTTATAAGGCCATCAAAGATATTAAACATTTTTCTTGGACATTTTCTATTTAAGGAATTTTGCATGCAGGGTCATTAAAGGGTGATAAGAGGAAGTATTATATTTAGAACTTAGGAAAAGGAATGCATGAGTCTGAATACACTTACGAACACATTGTATATACATAATATTTTTATGTATAGTCTTTACCCCTCTGCAGAAAAACAAATAAATTAAATCAAATCCGTAGTTCAATTCATTATGCCGATTCAAAAACTTCTGTACAAAATGTTCCATTCTAAATTCAAAATTTAAATATAAACAACTGTAGGGGAAATGACCGATAGTAACAGTAATGAATTATCACAACACAATTTGACACTCTAAACCTAGTTATTTAACCAACAATATGCAAATATAAAAATTAAATTTCTACAATTGGGCGGTAGTCATCCGATTTCGATCCTTTGGGAGGTAATTTTTGCCTTATTTGTGATAATTCGGCAGCACCAAATTGTAAAAAGCTAATCATCTTTCGGTGACAAATATAAAAGGTTTATAGGTTGTTTGAAGCCTCAATTTGCAAACATTTTGCTTTAAGTCATCAGATGTTATAATCTAAAGGTTTAAAAAAAGACAAATCTGAAGTAAAAACTCTAAGAAGAGTTGTAAGTTAAAAATCTAGATACAATTTTAATTGATATTTCGAAATTATATAACAACTAGAAAATCGTCCGTCAAGATATGAGGGATGAAAATTGATTCCACATTTGAATGAAGCAATTGCCAGTTTGGTGACATTTTGATAGTTAACATCTCAACCGTAACTCCAGTGGATTAACCCTAAGCTTCAGTAGATAGCATTCACTGTTGACCACTTCTTCGTTTCTTCATTGCCCTGAAATGACACAGTCTTACTAGTAAAACAGTTAAGTTACCTGATCCAGTTCAGCCTTGTCACAATAAAGCCTTTCCTTGCATTTTAAACATTACCAAAACATATGTTATCAAATTATCATACTGTGGAGCGAGTTTCATTGTTGATGACGTCAAGAGCGTTACTTGATTATTGGCTATTATACACATAAGGATATAAACATGAGGATAAGAAAAACAACTATTACTTTTGCATTAGGAGTCGACTGTGCTTTTTAATTATGAATTTACAGACACTTTTCAAATAATTCTTCAATATAAAGAAGTCAAAAATTTGTAAATGAAGCATATGTGCAAATATTATACAGTATTTTATTCAAAAAATGGAACTAGAAGATAGAAGAAAATATATTTTTTCAGGTTAAAACTAATTAATAACTTTTTTCTTTTGACCTCGTGAACACAATTCAGTTAGTATTTTAAAATAATGATTTAAAATAATTTCATTGAAATATATATACTGTTAGCCTCCCTTAATCGGGTAACAG